>NC_043970.1:31069656-31267156 GCF_902148855.1 Sphaeramia orbicularis
GTGGGTAATGGCATGAGAAGCAGCATGTGTGATAGTAAAGCACCATAATAAACATAGGCAGAAGACCAGTGGTTCAGAGCAAAACAATACTATATACAAACTTCAGTGTAATCATATGGTTGAGAACATGTATTTTGTCCTTAAACCTGCAGTACAAACAAGCTGTAAACACCAAAACGTATCGACAAAAATATCTATACATCATCACACAGACTACTGGTTTCATGAATATGTTAAAGTTTTAGTGGGGAGTATTTTTTATGGGGTGTCACTGGATAAAAATTATACAAAACCTTTTAGCATATTATAATTAAAGTCTGAGATGAAACTAGACTTCTGTAACTCCTACTTTGTTCTGGCTCTGGTGTTAGAAAATGTAGTTCGTGGCAGAGGATCGATCACAGACCTTTTCAGAATTAAAGATACAAAAATGAGTGACTCACTGCTGTAGCCAAGGCTACATGAAACATTTCTCTACTGCGCAGAGAAACATCTGATGTACTCTAACTTTAAAGAGACTATAAGTAGTGTTTCTTATTGACAACACTCAAACTTGACCTAAAGGTATCCTTAGACTGTTCAGAATAACAACTTCTAAAGTTATGTCAAAGATTCCAAAATATTCTATCGGAGAGACATGCACTGAATCTACTCATAACTACAGGCAGACATGTTGCTGTGCATATATGAGACCACTAGAGGGAGTAATGAGTTATTCTGACAATCTCCCAGGCATTGAGTTGACGATGAATTGGACAGAAACAATTTGCAAGCGGCAAAGTGATAGAAAACAGAAGCATTGCTGGTGTTGCTCGGGACTCCTATTTTTTGGGACATTTTACCGGGGGGCAGGGTTATGTCCTGCATTACTAATGTATTGCATTTGATGCGAGTTCTTGTGTCGGTGCAGTGTCATCATCTGGTTATCCCCTAACCCCATTTTAACATCACAAATTTCTGGTGACCCCAGACATTCAAAACAGAGACTTTTTTTTTTTGACTAAAATTAATTTGTTTTTGATCATGTAATAGTTTGCTATACTATGTACCAAATAAACATTAATTTTAGACAGCATTTAGACTATATAATATAAATTTTTATTAGTAAGTTTTAATTTTTTAATTTTTTAAAATAAATTATTAGAAATTTCAGGCAACCCTAGACATTCAAAACAGAGACATTTTATTTGCTAAAATTAATTTATTTTTGATCATGTAATAGTTTGCTATAATATGCTGCAAATAAATGTTAATTTTAGGCAACATTTAGGCTATATAATATAAAGTTTTATTAGTAAGTTTTAATTTTTTATCAATTACTAGAAATTTCAGGTCACCCCATTTGAATTCCAGGCGACCCCACGTGGGGTCCCGACCCCAAGTTTGAAAAACACTGCCCTAACCCTAGCCCTAACACGTAGAATGTAATAATAATAATAATAATAATGATAATAATAATAATAATAATAATAATAATAATAATAATGGATTAGATTTCTATAGCTTTTCAAGGCACTCAAAGCACTTTACATTATTGATCCATTATTCACGTTCTCACTCTGGTGGTGGTAAACTACGTTTGGCAGATGTTTGGCCAAATGGCCCTTCTGACCACCACTCACTGAACATTTATATGCATTCATACACCAGTGAGTGACACTGGAGGGTGGGTGAAGTGTCTTGCCCAAGGACACTGACTAGGACAGAACAGGAGTCAAACCACCAACCCTTTGGTTATTGGACTCTACCTCCTTAGCCATGGCTCTTCCTGGTAACCTTGGCCTGATTTTTTGTTTGAGGGGAAAAAACATGATACAATAATACAGATACGTGTGAACACTGAGCTTCACATTTATTCAATGAGTGAAACAGTCTGTGGATATGTGGAGTTCATTAATAGCCGTGGGTGCAGTTACATGACTTCCCCCTGCTGCTGAATTTGGAATATTAATAGAATACTACCTATAACCTGTTTAACTGACTGTTGCCTCTTTATGTCTGTGTTTACGCATTAGCATCGTATACTGGCTGCACTACCTGAGATATTTTGGCTTCACTTCTCCATAGCAGCATGAAAGAGCATCATGCCATCTTCGATGGCCAAGACCATCCATCCTCTGTGGCAGGGGTGTCAAACTCATTTTAGTTCAAGGGCCACATTCAACCCAATATGTTCTCAAGTGGGCCAGACCAGCAAAATAATAAGAGTGAAAAAAATAAAATTACATTATGAAAATAAAGTTTCCTTAAAATATGAGTAACATGAACAATCTAAAATTTCTTAAGAAAATCAAGTTCAGTTATGACAATATTTTGCCTCAGTTTATCTTTAACACGTGTGCATTACAACTTATAGATCACAGCAGCTCTACAAATACACAAAACATTTAATAACAGGCAGAATATTGGTAAAAATGCACTTCTCTTAAGACATTTCATGTTGTTCATATTTGTTCAAGTTATTCAGTTTGGTTTAAAGGATAGCTTGTAAACACAAACATTGTTTATGGAATTTTACTTTTTACACTAAAACAAAGTGAAACATTTGTTATTATGGTTATGACAGTATTTTACTGGTCTGATACACATTAGATCATATTGGTCTGAATTTGGAAACTGAACTAAAAAGATTTTGACACCATTGATTGTTAATATATTCAGGGTCCTTTTTGTAAATTTTTCATTTCATTAATTGATCCTATGGGCCAGATAGAAGCTTTTGGCAGGCCGGGTTTGGCCCACGGGCCGTATGACACCTGTGCCCACTGGTCTGGACCAGGGATGGGAATCATTAAGAATTTAACGATTCTGATTCCATTATCGATTTTGCTTATCAATCCAATTCCTTATCGATTCTCTTATTGATTCCCATTGGGTGAGTGAATATAAGAGTACAAACGGGTGTGTTTGCATTAACTGTCTTTTATATTTTCATCTCTGCACAGAAAATATAATATATACAGCATGTACAAATAAAACAGATGACGCATGGCCCGGTTCGGGGGGGTGGGGGCATGCAGTGAAAGCGAAACTTAAGACGCTTTACTAATTCCTCTATTGCCCCATTTTACGTGGAACCAGTTCAACTAGGCTCGACTTGTCTCCCGTTGTTGTGTACCTCATTTCCTTTCCCCTACCTTCAGAAACTTGTATTTGGGTATGATGTTTGTTTCCCGCACCTGAACCGGAACTGGGCCCAGCGTTCACTCTGCCGCTACATTCACAAGCGTCGCTAAGTAGCGTACCAAATACGTGACATTCCTGTAAATGATTCACATGCTGTGGACAAATGTTTGAGTATATTGGAGGGATTCCACCCTTTAGAAGAAATGGAAGCTTTGCAAGTGTTCCAAGTAAGTGGACCTGGTGTCGTCTTTTTAGACCGTTTCAGCCTCAATACCATGTTGGCTACGTTCTGACCAAAACAGTGAAGTGTTCACATGATGTCATCGCACATGCGCAACGAAGGCGGAATCGATAAGCAGAATCGTGAAGCAGGAAGGTAAATGATTCCAAGGAATCGAGCTACTGGGAACCGTTCTCAAAAAGAACCAGTTCTCGATTGCCATCCCTAGTCTGGACAGAAGCAGGAGTTATACAAAAGGAAAATGTGGATTTTCAAATTCCTGCAGTTTTCCCTAATTTATGCTTGCATGTTTACCTTTTTAATTATCCAGCATAGTTTGAGCTCAACAAGCATACATCTGGAGTTATTCCTAGGGGTTAAAACACCTGTTTTAGATTTCACCAATTAAATATCTAATCCTTGAAAAGCTGTTAAAATCTGTTGTTTTGTCTTGGAACTGTGATGCTGCAGTTAAATGCATACTGTGCTATTAATAAAGCCGTAACAAACTAAAGTAAAGTTTCATTGTTGACCATGTTTACTAGTTAAGCAAATTAGTGTGCTAATGCCTGCTAATTAGAGCTCAGTGTGTTTTTATTTGCAGGTAGACATCAAAGTTTTGGGATGGTGCTATAAAAAAAATCATACCTTTTTTTTTGAGGAAAACTGTTGATAAAATGTATAATAAAGAGAATAAATCCACTTATGAGATATGCAGCAGTGTTTGTGATGCTGCTGTGCAAAGAGTGGAGTCACTGAGATGAGACTCATTATCCTTGTTACTAATATCACTTTCACCTCTTCATCCATCCTCTCTTATCAACTGTTATTACTCCACTTCAGCTCTCTCGGATCAACAAATCTATGTTTGTAATATCCACAACCACTTTTGGGCTCTTAAATGTAGTGATTAACATCCAATTCTGTTCTCACTTACCATTAATGCTGTAGCAGTATTAGGATGTCTGTATCAGTGCTGTTAAAATGCAGCTGATGAGAAACAATAATGGGTGATTAAAATGTAAGAAGTAATTACAATACTGATGAAAGCACTTTAGTGTGAATTTGCTGAAAGATGTTCTAGATTCTATGCACATGTGAAAATGAATGCAAGTCTACTGAGTGACAGTTGAGATGATTACTGCAAGCCTTGATATCCCTCTCAAAACAGGCTCATGTTGCTGAGTCCACAACCAACATCACACTCAGTTAAAAAAGAAAAGAAAAGAAAAAGTTTAATATTTTGGAAAATAAGCTTCATACCTTTTTGTTCAAAGTAAGAGGAAGAAAGCTTGAAGTTGGCAAAAAATTGTTCATGCATGGTAATCTTCGTAAAATCAGAACTTGCTTTTATATTTTGATTTTGACATGAATTATATTGTGTAATTTAGTAACTTAAGAAGGTACTAGGAGATTTTCTATTTTATCCTCTACAATGATAGATTAGCTGTTTTCCCCTGCTTCCCGTATTAATGTGATTTAAGCTAATAGCCTTTAGATAGTTAGCACACAAACATGAAAGTAGTATTGATCTCCTCATCTAAGTCACAGCAAGAAAGCAAATAATTGTAGTTCCCCTGAATGCCTAGCTGTTCCAGAGAACAAAACTAAGGCTGTGTTTACAGAGACTTTAGGAGGAAGGCAGAAAGCACACATAGTCTCTCAAACTTGAATTTCTTGCTGCATGTTCTCTCTCCGGTACTCTTCAACATTTATTTCTTGATCCCAGGTCTTTCTCTTGAACCTTGCAAAGGATGGTGTTATGTTAGGGGCACACATTTTAAAAGATGAAGAGGACCTTTTTTTTACTTGAAGATCTACGGAATGAGGCTAAAATTCACCAAAGGTCTTCGATTACTGACAGAGGAGATGTAAAACAAATAGTGAGTGGCTTGACTGGTGCATTTCATTTCCCTCCTGAAATTCTTGCCAGATCATGTTCTGCCAAAGACCCTGCTTTCATAAAGACTGTATGCCTTGGTATTCTAAAAATGAGAGTCTTCTTCCCATCTGTTCTGTGTGACACAGCATCTCAGTGAATTTACACATTACACATTGAAATTTACTCAGATAAGAATGCCGGTCAGAGACTATGTTTACATCTACACTAATATCGGCTTTGACAAATATCCCGGTTTTTATCATATTCTTGCATGCCTACAAATAGTCCAAAATGTGGCTGCTCGACTTCTAACCGATGCACGTACATGTGACTACATCACTCCCATCCTGGCTTCTCTTCACTGGCTGCTTGTTGATTTTAGGATACATTTTAAGACTTTACTATTTGTTGTTAAATCCCTTATTGGCTTAGCGCTCGACTAGTCGTATGATAACATCATCACACTGACAGCGGAGGAACAACACAGACACACAGCCGTTCAACAATGAGCAACTTGTATTAACTTTCACTGTAACATTAACAATGTGCAGTAAAGAGCAGAATAAAAAAACTTGCAAGACACAAGCATCAACAGTCCTTCTCATACATTTTAAACAAACAAAACACATTTTCTTTTAAATTTAAGTGACATAAAGTGGGGAAAAAGTTAAAACATCGGCAGCCAAGATGTTCAGCATGTTAAACAAAAGAGCGCATTGTCTTCATGAACTAAATGAACAGAATAATCCAAACACACTGGCTGTCCAAATTATTATTCAGTATTGGTCGTGCTTACATGGTTCACAGAACATTACTTAGAAGATAGTTTTTCTAGATCATAATCAATTTAGTAATCCTACTCTGACTCATCTTCTTCCTCCAGTCTTGGCCTTGCGCTGGTGATACGCGGGTCGTTTTTTTATTTTATTTTTTTTCAACACACTTTTGTGGAATTATTTGACCCACCCCGCAAATAAAGTGATATTTTCAGTGGACCTGACCCGTTCATGACTACCTAGCCCTCCATGTTTTCATGTAGAAAGATGAGAGTATCGACATGTGCTGAATAAAGGCTCGTGTGCTGTTGGGTGATGGAAGAAACAGAGAGAATAACACACAACTAGTCGAATTCTCTAAAGTAACGTCGACTTGTGCCACAGACATCGACGTGTCGACAAACCGTCTTTTCTGTTAAAGCCCTACTCAGTCCATCTCTGACCTCTTAGAGTGGTATACTCCCTCTAGGTACTGAGGTTCACAGATCAGCTCCTCCTTGTCGTGACAAAAACAAGACTAAAAACTAGAGGTGACCGAGCTTTCTTGATGCTGGCATCTAAACTTTGGAGTGAGTTACCCCCCCATGTCAAAATTGCTCCATCTCTGAAAAACTCATCTCGGCTTAATGGTTACTTTTATTCCTTGGCTTTTAACCCTGCATGAGAGTTGTGTGGTCTTGCTTCTGTCTTCTAGGCAAGACAAGGCAAGGCAGATTTATTTGTATAGCACAATTCATACACAGGGCAGTTCACAGTGCTTTACAAAAATGGAAAAGAGACAGGTTAAAAACACACAATTACAATTAAAACGTAATCAATAAAACATAAATAATAATCAATTAAAACAAAGTAAAAGAGAAGAGTGCAGATAGAACCCTTTCAGTTGTTCTATGCACAGTTGAACAGAGCTGTTTTCAGCCTGGACTTAAACATTGTCACAGTAGAGGCCTGTCTCACGTCATCAGGAAGACTGTTCCAGAGTTTAGCTGCATAGAACTGAAACACAGCTTCACCATGTTTAGTCCTGACTCTGGGCACCAGCAAAAGACCAGTCCCTGAGGTTCTCAGGGTCCGAGATGGTTCATATGGGACCAACATGTCACAGATGTACTTTGGTGCTAGACCATGGAGAGACTTCTAAACGAGCAGAGCTGTTTTAAAGTCTATTCTCTGAGCGACAGGAAGCCAGTGCAGAGATCTGAGCGCAGGACTAATATGGTCGTACTTCCTGGTTCTAGTCAGGACTCGAGCAGCAGCGTTCTGGATGTACTGCAGCTGTCTTACAGCTTGTTTAGGGAGTCCAGTGAGAAGGCCGTTACAGTAGTCTAACCTGCTAGAGATAAATGCATGGATAAGTCTAAGTCTGGTTTAGACAGTAAACCTAGTGTCTTTTTGTGTTGTGTGTGTTTTGCATTCTACAACACTTTGGCAATGTTGGGTTTTTTAAATGGGCTATATGAATAAAGTGGATTGGATTGGATATTCAGCATATGGCAACATGGTAACATGACATACAAAAAAATCTGTATACAGTACTATCATAGTGTATCACTGTATACATGATAAATACTAGTATCCAGGTTACTTGTTGCTGTTGCTTTGTGATTTTTACAGCATAACATGGTCATTTAATCTGAGATTTCAATAGATGCTGCCAAAGTTTAAAGTCCCTGTTGGCAGAGAAAATGATACAGACTTAGCACTATTAAATAATAACATTCCATTGTTGATTTGTGTTACCAGCAATCTTCCACTGCCTTCAATGGGGAACGAGATCAAATGGTATCCTGTATTCCAGCTGGACTATCCTGATTTCTTAAAACCAGGATGAGGCTATATCTGTGTTAGTGGAATTGGAATACGGTGTACAAAGGCGGTGTGTTCCAAAAACCCTGTAGTATCTAGGATGCTAATGTGACAATACTTACATAGACACTACTATTCTGTTTTTCCTTAACTACAAAAACTTTTTCCATGGCCAATGAAAATGAGCATTTCTCTAATACTCTAGTTTACACAGAGCAGTGCAAGCCCAATTCAAAAGAATGCTTTTATAATGGCAGTAACTGGTGGCAGACATACTGCAGCATGAACCACAGCCTTCCTTCAAACACCGTCTAGATAAGGTCAGCCTTTTGATACTATCTCATACCCAAAAACTTGTTGATATTCTCTCTCAAAATGTTTAACAGTGGGTGTGTTCTTCCCTCTGACCAGAAATGTAAATTTGTCTTTGGATTCATCCTTTTTTCCAGGGGGGGATCTTTGTCTTTACTCCAGCTGACTGTAAACAGAAGCCATGTGTCTCAACCTGCAGTAAAAATTGCAAATTAGATACATTCTCCAAATGTGGTGTATACACGTCCAAAGAATCCTCATAAAAGCAGCATAATATAAGCATATTTCATGTCTGAATCAGAAAATGCTCCATTTGGGAAAAAGCCTAGTCAGAATATTCAAGTGGAAGATGCTGTTTATGTGACATCTGTCAAATTCAGAATATGATCAAGTACAATATTGATATACATATAAATGTTCTCAGTGTTCATTTCAGACTTTTTTGGGAGAAAACTCTGACAGAGTCATCTTTCACACCCTCAGTTGTAACTATTTTTCACAGTTTCAGGCTCCAATCACACTTTGAAGACACCACTGAGGGGTCACTGACCTCATTTTCTCTGTAAGAAGAAAGAATTTTGGAAAAATAGCTGTAACGATATTTAATAGGCAAAAACATTCGAAGTCACAATGGAGGTCAGTTCAGATTTAGAATAAGTAAAAAAAGTAATTTCTTTGTTCACAAACTTTTACATGATCCTGGTCCTCTGTAAGTAGGTTTTTTTGTTCAGTTGTGTTTGATAAGTTCCAACAAGTTTATATGAAATGAAAAAAAAAATCTGCCTCCCACCAAAAATCAATAATGAAGTGCATTCCTTAATAATGTGATTTGCTTTTCTTTCCTGCTGCTTATGTGATATCTGAACTGGTGCGCACCAAGAAACATAAACAGAAATTGTATCTCACATGTGCGTTTACTGTTACGTAACCTTCTGGATATAGACTCACACAATATCACAAAAACCCTAAGTTAAATAGGAGTGCTCCCTTCATCTTTTAAAAGCTGCCAGAGAAAATGGGCAATTGGGATGTCAAAGACGATTACACATTAGACATCTCAGTAATACAAAGCAGGATCTGTGTCTCACTTTTCTACCCACATCGAGCCTGCTTATGCAACTACCACTGTTCTTGCTCAGGCAAACAGCCAGTTAGTTAGCTTGTAAAGCACAGCAGGAGCAGCAGTTCCACGATCCGAATACTGAGAAATGGCATGGTTATGGTACATGCATCACAACTCCCATATGTTTAGATAGACACACCAGTGGAATTATGGGTTATATGAATGCAAAACAACAACAGTAGGACCATGTTTCTTCAAGCAAAGAAACAAACATCCAATAAAAGTGTGATTTAAAAACAGCCTATACTGCATTTACCGTGATTAAAAAGAGGAATGTTTTAAGGTTCATTTCACTACTTGTGTACCCATGGTGTGGGTACACACATAAAGACAATCGGGCTGTTTTTGTCCCGATTTTCCCCCTTCCCGACCAAGGATGGCAAAAGCCAGTTTATCTCATGTTTTATAAGATATAAGATTATCCTTTGGTCTGAGGTGTGTTAAGAGTGAATTTGTCCTGATAATTGGCTCTGAAACGGGTCAGGGCCGACAATCGGAAATATTAAACTTGTTCAATATGTTTGACCAAAATCCTTTGTGTGTGGGGAAAGCTGACAACTCCCGAGTCATGACTCCATGAATTGTGATGTGGAGCGGAACGTAGCCAATCAAGAAGCGAGCTGACAGAGAAACAAGGAAGCGGGCATAACTAAAGTTCGGTGGACCGCAGAAATGGAGGACCAGCGCATGGAGCTGTGGGAAGCCTGAGAATGTCTATTCAGCATCTCCGCCAAGTCGTACCACAACCGAAATGACATGTTGCGTGGTGTGTTTTCCGGTTGTTGCTGTTCTTCTTCTTCTTCGTTTTTGTTAGATCACGTGAGATTTCTGGCTTGGAGGACTAAATTCTAGATCAGTGGTTGGACAGAATCGTTATGTGCATGCTGTGTTGAGATTATCGTAGGACACCACACACAGTACGATCAAAACTGTTCAATGCCTGATTTTTTATCTTTGTGTGTGGGGTCTGTAACAGATAAAAAATCTCTTCAGATTTAGAAAATCCTTATGTGTGGACCTTGCTTAAGGTTATGTTTGGGCATCCAAAACACACCACTGAAAGTACAGCGTGCTCCGCAATTTCTTTCTTTGTCCTCATGCGGAGAGTAGCGAACATTATCTAATCAGGATAGTAACAGTATTACAGTTCAGACAGACACATACAACAAGAAATGCCACGATAACACTGACATATTCCATGCTCCTGTAAATAACACAGGGCAGGTGTTTTGAGTAGATTAGAAGTTCTACATATTATCAACATCATCAGGTGATGTTTTAAAATGATCCAACAACCAATCTGAAACCTAAAGAGCAGCTTGACTGTTGTGTCTGTAATCTATGTTGTGTCTCTATATTGTGATGTTACAGGGTTTTGGTACAGATGCATAGCCAGCCATACCTAGAAATAACACTGAGTTTGGTCAGAGAGGTGATATATTTGAATGTTTTAACAGAGAAACACATTTTTCACCTTAAGGGTAGATTTAGTTGGTTGGTCGGCTTATGTTTATTTCAAATATCAACATTTTCAGCCAAAAGCAACAAAGAAAACAAAGAAAAAACATATTCTTAATGCTTTGTGCCCATACAAACCTGTGTTTAGTGATAAAAGCATCTGTCAAAATGTACTATTAAGGTGCAATGCAAAATTAGTGCTGGACTGGACTGGACACAGTTTTACACCTGACCTGAGTTCCTATGGGAGTTTCCAGTTGAATTTGCAAATTTTGTGGAAGAGAGCATTTAAATGAGTCACATAACACAATTTACTAAAGTTTGCAAATGTGAATTTACTGCTGATTGTGCCATTACTTAACAGTGAAGAACACATTTGCACCTAGTGTGACTATGATAGCTGCACAGAGGGGGTGCTGCTGAGAACACAGAGCTGATATCTTTCTTCTAACACTGCCATTACCCTCCTGGATTAAAGTGCTTTTCCTCATCCTTATGTTAGAATAACACATGTAAGCCTTATCAGAGCAGATCAACCATAAAGCAGTTCACCCTTTCACCTGCACTGACCCAGGTCTCATTATTATTACCCCCACCCCGAAGGGGAGGCAAGGGGTATTGTTTTTGGTTCAGTTTGTTTGTTCGTTTGTTAACACTCTAGCAGCAAAACTATCGGTTGAATTCATACCAAATTGGGATATCGATTGCCAGTGACCCAGAATAGATCTCATTACATTTTGGGAACAGTAAGTCAAAGTTTCAGTTTCTTACGAATTTTTCAAATCTTTTTTTTTCCCCATTTACTTGTAATGGGCGAAATTTCACGTCTGTAGCAGCTAAAATATTGGGTCAATTCATACCAAATTTGGTTTATTGATTGCCAGTGACCCACATGAGATGCAGAGGCGATTTCTCAAAGACTGCAAGGGAAGCTCAGCTTCCCCTAAAATTACGAAAATGAAATGGTTAAATACGTACGGTTGTGTGACAATTAATTGACTACAAAAGTGTTAGAACACGTTCATCTCACAGATGAGTTCGTTCAGAATCAGCTTTATCACAAATCAACAGACTCAATGTTGTTCACTTCTCATACATTCCCGTTGCGCTGTTTTCTCATACAATCTCTGCTCAGTGCATTTGCCCGTAGATGCTCAGTGTCCATGCACTTCAATGGGACTGAGCGGAACAGTTTTTTTCATTGCCTCAAGACTGGACGGTAATTGGATAAATGCCACGATGTTGTCCCGCCCCCGGACGCTGGGCATCTCTGGGGGTGAATGGAGCTGTGGGCGGACCTCGGCCAGGCTGGACGCTGGGCTTCCGCGTGCTGATTGGAGGATCAGTCAAAAGGCTGAATCCCATTTGATTGGCAGCTATTTTGAGATCTACTCCTTCACTTGACAGAGTTCAGTTTAATACCGTTGCGCATTCTGCTGTGAAATCAGAGAGAAACCACTACGAAATTACATGTTCATTTCTTGCACTGTAAATAAAACACACTCATTGTACTTCCTTGTTTCAATTTAACATAATTTCAACATTTTCTTGTTTAGTTGGTACGATAAGGTCACTGACCATTTTCTTAAAAAGGAACAGAGGGGCGAATTTATGTTTAAATAACTTGACTTTTTTTTTTTTTTTTGATGTAAGCCGACAATGAGCTTCCCCTGTCTGAAAGACGAGCAGCCGCCACTGATAAGATGTCATTCCATTTTGGGAAAAGTAAGTTAAAGTTCAAATTTTAATAAATTTTTAAAATCTTTTTTCTTCTTCCATTTACTTATAATGGGTGAAATTTCACATCTATAAAAACATCAATTTTGTTTCAATTTACTTGAAACTTGGCACATATATAGAGGCAAGTGATATGCTGACATCAGCACATGCATAGACATGATGACATCAGCTGGATCGATGCAAAAATAAGCTACAATATGTGCGAGGGGTGGAGTTTGTTGTGCTTGGCACCACTTCTTCTTCTTCTTCTTCTTCTTCTTCTTATTATTATTATTATTATTATTATCATTATTAATGGAAAGAGACACTGACATAAATTTACCAATTCCCAAGAAGCCTCAATAAGTGGATTTACTTTCACATATAGTCATGAAGCTTGATGTCAAAAAACTTCAAAAGAAATACAGTGTATCTTCAGCTCAGTGCATTTTTCCTGATTCTGTGGCAGATACAGACAGCGTGCAATGTTTCCTCTGCCTTACTGATATTAGAAAACAATAGCCTACCCATCATAAAGAATAAATGTGTTTACTTCAAAGGTTCGATTTGAGTGTTGTGAATTATGCAAGTCAGATATCACTACAAATGTCACATGTCCATGTGTCTTTTTCCTTCCGTAGCCTATTTACCTCACAGTACTGATCTAGATCTGCCCTTCTTGAACAGTTTAGGTTGTGAAATCACTATTATAGACTAGGTTACTTTCATCCACTAACTGCTCCATGTCTGCTGCCTTCTGCTGACTCTTACATTACAGTATAATTGTAGACTCATGTTTATCAATGCGCAGTCTGGCTCTACACTCATTTGCGCCAGTTTACTCAGAGCAGCGCAGGTCATTAATGAAATGAACTGGCTGTGTCTGTGTCCCTAATTTTGCAAGTCATTAGTAAATCACCCGCAAAATGTGGACACACCCTTAGGCGCTTTTTCTGGATTGCAACCTCGCAAATTTGCGCTGCATAGTTAACATGGCCCTTGGTGTTTTGTCAGACTTTATTAATTCACATTCAAATACAGACAACTTTAATGACCCCAGAAGCGCATTTCATTTACAGCTTACTTAGGCCATATGCGCACTGTCAGCTCATAGACATCAGACCACAGACACGTGGGTCAGCATATAGAACAACACAAAATAAAACAGTTTATCTGCTATAAATAAGCAAACAGTAAAATCTAAAATTAAGAGTAAGGAGAATGTTATGTAAAATGAATATCTGCATTAAACAGCTGGATAGCACAGGCAAAAAAGAACTTCAAGTAGCTTAATTACTTTAATTTTACGATACATAAACAAATTAAAACAGTTTACTCAGTGCCGCTGCTACCATTACATGCATCACTCACTGTACACTGGACACCAGAGGCTGAAAGGGACACCAAAACAGCCTAAAGATTATAAAGATCATAATAATGAACATGTGAGATGTAAGTGCTCATACAGTGTTTAATGTTATGTACAAGATGAGTCTCTGAGATCCCAACAGCACTATGACTGAATGAATACACTGTTGATTTGCTGTGTGGGAGACTGTGGTTCAACTCCTCTGAGCGTCATGTATTTTCTCTTTATTCCAGTTTGCGGTGGTACAACACCCAAATGGCTAGCAGCGGCCCTGAATTTATGAGTCATCCATGTAGCACTCACATGGTTTATTTTGAGAATACTGACAAGCACAACGTTCTGTTTCTTTTTGATTTTTACTGCGCTTTAAAGAAGGATTAGAGGAGAAATATTGGCAAGTGTTGTCACATAAGCACTTGAAAGTTTCACCATTAGCACCGGCAAACACTGATAAACAATGCAACAGGCAAGTATTCATACTGTAGAGAAAAGAGTCACTTATGGGTCAAAAAACTACTTTGCTTTTATCAAGGGAAGTTTTCTATCACAAAGGTGCAAAAGTAGTTACAAAACTATTAAAGGTTAAATCACTGTATTATGTATTTTACCCATCTTAATACACTCAAGGAAAACATTTTCTTGATATCTTCAGAAATATGACAGTTATTGCAAAATTGCAAACTACAAGGAGTTTAGTACTATTCTGAGTCAAAATGAAATGATTGTTTTCCTGGTTCCAGTTGATTGATTTTGATTAGCAATAAGAAGTGTTTTTTTGTGTTCCTCACCCATGTCTGCTCATAAGTGAAACTCAGAGATGAATTGGACCTCTCTTTAATTGAGCACAACCATTCCCTATAAAAAGACACCAAAATGGAGCAAAAACACATTTGTCCACAATACCACGACTACTGCAACCGGAGAGAGATCGGGCCATTGGCATGCTTCAAGCTGCACGGAGCAGACGGGCCGTAGCCAGGGTGTTTGGAGTCAACCACTCTACCGTTGTACGCCTTGCTGAGCATTACCACACCACTGGTGGAACTCTTTCTCATCACTGAAAAGGACTTGGGACCATCTCTGCAAAGTCCAGTGACGATGTACATTGCACCATTGAACTCGAGCGCGACGATGTTGTGGAGTCAGCACTGAACCAACATATGGGCGATATGGCCTGATACCGTCAGCTCGTAGGCGATTACGAATGGTTCGAGCAGACACTAGCCTGTGATGTGTCCCAATGGTCTCAGCTGCAGTTCTTGTTGCCGGGTGAAACCTGTCACGGAGATGTGACAGCCGATTGGCACGGTCCTGTGCAGCGGTTGTAACATGTGATCGACTAGATCTGGGATGGTCGTTGGAGGAGCCGGTGGTGTGGTAATGCTCAACAAGGCGTACAACGGTAGAGTGGTGGACTCCAAACACCCTGGCTACAGTCCCGTCTGCTCCGTGCAGCTTGAAGCACGCCAATGGCCCGATCTCTCTCCGGTTGCAGTAGTCATGGCATTGTGGACAAATGTGTTTTTGCTCCATTTTGGTGTCTTTTTATAGGGAATGGTTGTGCACAACTGAGGAGAGGTCCAAATCATCTCTGAGTTTCACTCATGAGCAGACATGGGTGAGGAACACAAAAATACACTTCTTATTGCTAATCAAAATCAATCAACCGGAACCAGGAAAACAATCATTTCATTTTGACTCAGAATAGTACTGAACTCATTGTAGTTTGCAATTTTGCAATAACTGTCATATTTCTGAAAAAATCGAGAAAACGAAAATGATGCATTTCTTTTTTCCTTGAGTGTACATATACAGTACCTAGCGTTAGCATGTAGCACATTAGCGCTTGGGGACCAACTAAGATAAGACTTTATTGCTCCCACCATGATGAAATTTCACAGTTGACAGCAGCAACATACACACACCAGTGCAAAAGACAGGTAGAAAAAAAACACAAGTGCGAATGAAAATATAAAGGAAAATGAGAAGTTTGGTATTTATACAAATAAATATTTATATAAATAGAGAATTTAGAATTAAACATTCTTAAAATTTAAATGGTATTTACATACTTACATAACTCCACAGCTTCATCAGTACTGTGGTCACAAAAACTGACAGGAGAGTTAACCCACATTTACCGTTTTTTTTAATGGTGGGTGAAACTGTAGCACCTTGAGGAAACTAAGAGTACAGGTAAACTGAACACACATAGAGTTGATGCTGAAACATTCTTTCTGTGAGGCCAAAGTGCTAACCCAGGTGAGAAACTGCTGTTGGCATTTATTCCAAAATCTAAACAGAAACACAGAAAAAAAAACCCCAGAAAGAACACTATTTATAACAAAAATTTGCAGAAGAAACATGTCAAAATACAAAAATAAATCAATAAATATGAAATTGTTCCAGTCAGGTTTTATGTGCTTTGGCATGCTCCCCACCAGTCATTCGCATAATTGTTGGGTTATTTATGTTATGCTTGGCACAAAAAACCAAGTAGCTCAGCTTTGACTGATGGTTAATTTCTATCCATCTTCCTCTTGACCACATTCCAGGTTGAGGTGTTCACTGCAGTTCAATTTTGGATATTTGCAGTGATCTTTTTTTTTTTTTTTTCCCCAGATCTGTATATTATTATAATAAAAGTTGAATCCAGGTTGAGTCTGGAGAAGTTGACTGGATTCGTTTTGTCACTGTTGTGCCCTCATGTGGATTGTAACCTCCTTTGCATTGCCTTCTTCCTGCCTCTACTGAGACTCTGATGTGCTGTTGTGTTGTTGTTTTTGGAGTCCCTGGAAGCATCATATGACAAGTCTTACTATGACAGAAGCTAGCTGTTCCACTGCAGTCCCAAATGCACTCAGTACTGCTATTCCACAAGGGCATGATCTAGCTGTCCCCCTCAATGAAGCTGTGGTCTAACTGCAAACAGCGGAATAAGTCTTAATGAACTGTGCAGCTGAGATGAGGCTGGATCTGCTTCTCTCAGCTCTGTATTCCATCTCAGTGTTATTGCACAAGTTGGTTCTTGAGAGGAAAACCTTTTTCAACTCGGTACACTTCACTCCTCACGTACTCATGTACTTGATTATACCTTGTCTGCCTTTCGTTTTTATTTTTGTCTTCTGCATGCATCCCTCACATCTGCAGTCCTTTGACTGCTAGTCTATGGACATTACAGAGGCTGTAACAAACACACATAATTAGTCTACATTCATAACAATATGTTAAACAGTACCAAATAGATGCTGAAAACATCCTTACATCATTGCTCATCCTAACATCTTCTACCATTTTTTTTGTTCTGCTGCTCTGTTTTTTTGCCGCAACATAAGACGTAAGGATGAACGGTTACTTTGAAAATAGCACACAAGCTGTAAATACACACTAGCTGTTAATATGTTTGACTGACAAACAATAAGGAGTCAAAATCTTACATCGATTATTAGGGGTGGGAATTGAGAACCGGTTCTTTTTGAGAACCGGTTACCATTAGCTCAGTGTTTTTGAACCTTGGGGTTGGGACCCCATGTGGGGTCACCTGGAATTCAAATGGGGTCGCCTGAAATTTCTAGTAATTGAATAAAAAAAAAACAACAGGAAAATCTTTCAAATAAAAAATATATGGTGAGTTGAGAGAGACAATCACAATCCATAAAAGACAAACTGTGAAGCTGAAATTGAAGCACTGTGGTACTGTTTATCTTTCAAATGTTCATTGTGGTCGGTTTCAGATGCTGCAGCTCTTTCATAATTCATAGTTTGAGTTCTTGTTTGTTCAGTATTAGTTGTCAGCCTTGTAAATACAAGCTGAACTGACTGTACATATCCTGACCAAGGAAAATCAAATTCTCACTTTGTGCAGTAATCTACTCCTGGCTTTTCTGCCTCCGTCCATAATAATATACATTATATAGCCTAAATGTCATCTAAAATTACCGTTTATTTGCAACATAGTATAGCAAACTACTACATGATCAAAAACAAATTAATTTTAGAAAAAAAAAAAAAAAAGTCTATGTTTTGAATGTCTGTGGTCGCCAGAAATTTGTGATGTTAAAATGGGGTCACGAGCCAAAAAAGATTGGGAACCACTGCATTAGCTCAATTCCTTGGAATTGTTTGCATGCCTGCTAAACGATTCTGCTTATTGATTCTACCTTTGTTATGCATTTGTGATGACGTCACATGCACGCTGCATTGTTTTGGTCAGAACTTAGCCAACATGGTGTTGAGGCAGAAACGCTTCAAAAAGATGACACCAGGGCCACTTGAAACACGTACAAAGCTTCCATTTCTTCAAAGGGGGGAAGTCTCTCCAATATGCTCAAACATTTGTCCACACAGCATGTAATTCATTTGCAGGAATGTCATGTATTTGACGCCTGTGAGTAGCAGCAGAGCAAACACCAGGACGTCATCCGGGCCCAGTTCTGGTGCGGGCAACAAACGTCCTGCCCCCTCAAATAAAACTTTCAGAAGGTAAGGGAAAAGGAAATGAGGTGCACAACAACAGGAGACATAGAGGAATTAGTGAAGCATCTTAAGTTCCAGTTTCGCCGTATGGTACCCCCCTCCCGAACCGGGCCTGGCATCATCTGTTATTATTATTTGTGCATACTGTTTCTGTGCAGAGATGGAAATATAAAGACAATTGATGCAAACACACCCATTTGTACTCTTTTAGTCCTTCACCCAATAAGAATTGATAAGAGAATCGATAAGGAGTCTGATCAATAAGCAAAATCGATAATGGAATCAGAATCATTAAATTCTTATCGATTCCCATCCCTATCGATTATGAGAGAAGTTTAAGATAAGATATTGTAATAATGTTCTCATCAACTGCACTGCTCTTAACTGCATCATTAAAAAAATGCAATCATCAACAGACAGGAGGGATCAGAGGCCAGTTTTTCTGCTGAAGTCTAAACCAGCCCAGTGTCGCCCCTGTTTATGTGGTTGTGAATCCAATGGGAACATTTGCACATTAGCAGATGTTAGCTGTTGGAGTGTGAGTAACAGTGACCCTCACTTGCCTTTTTTTTTATCACTTATATGTGAAAATATGCACTCGAACACTTAATCCTCAGTTTCTCTCTGAAATGCAGTCATCTGAATTATACTTGCTCCTTTACCTCTGTTCACAGATGCTACATAATATCTTAGTACAAAGACGTTAGAAATAATCACATTTTGTACGATTCGCTCTACAGAGAGACAATTTCTGCCTTCAGATATTATTGTGTAGTAAATTGTATAACTGCTTATATAAGGTGAGGTGAATAAATAGTAAAACACAAGAAAGTAAGACAAGAGAGCTTTGATATTCTCCAACACACCCATCCTCAATTGTTCGAAGACCGTTCTCTTTCCCACTTAACTTGATCCTTCCAATCTCCTTATCCTTTATTTTCATTATTGCAAATGTGGTTTGGTGGACTGCATTGGACTTGATCCATAAGTCATTCATACTAATTAGATTTCACAGTTAAACTGGCAAATGCTTGAAATGCAGTATGCAGTCTTTAGGTGATGGGCAGAATCTAATCACTTCCTAATTAGTGACTTTATAACAGAGACACAGAATGACATTTTCAAGACTTGTCAGTTTAGATTTGCTTACATATGTTCCTCTCCTGTCTTGTGTGTGATTTATTTTGGCTGGCTGTCTATTGCTTCTCGCCACCCAGTCCTACTGTGATCAGCTATGTCAAAAAGACGCATCAATATTAATCATTAAAGTTAATAGGGAAATCAAAAGAAGTCGCAGCTGCTCCAGGGTCATCATTTATCATTAACTGACTTGTGTAGAGAGTTCACTTTGGGTAACGTGGGAAATGTGGGACCTATCTGTACAGTATGTGCTAATTTCTGATTTCAACTTGCAACTTTAACCCTTAGGGGTCTGAGCCTATTTTGTCTGTTTTTGAGTACTTTTGATTTTGCCTTCATATACTATATAAATAAATGTTTACTATACCCATGTTTGGTGTCTTTTTTTTTCAACACAACTTCATCTATCTCATCTGTCTGTTATTTTTTCACTTTAAGCAACTATATCAACACAAAAGGACAAAAAACACACCCAAAATACAAAATCCGATTTGAAAAATGTATATAATTTATTACATAAATAACACAAAGATGCTTAATGAACCTTTTCAAAGACTTTAAAAGTGAACATTGGTTCCAAATATTAGGTCTATAAAATTAAAATTGTAATAAATTAAAACTATACTCAAATATTTGACATAAAAGCATATCTTTACAGCGGTGTTTTCCCCAGTTTTCTCACCCCCGTGGTCCTCCCGGTTTCTGCATCCGGTTCAGGTGAGAGTCATTTTCACTGTTACCTGTAATGCTAATGTAACATAGTTATTATAGTACTATTAAATCCTGATAAATTGGGAGGTAGTGCCCCCTTGTGGTGCAGGATCTTTTGTTAAGTATAAATTTATTGATTTGAATAATAATGTTATTTTTGTAATAATTCTGATTATTCTTTTAATTTAAGTGTATTACCTGGCATTGTTTTAGTCATAGTCCTGTGTTTTGTTTGGTCCTCCGCCCTCTTCTTTGTTGATTTACGTCCGGTCTTCTTCATGTACTTCCAGGGGTACCCCAATATAAAATCGGGGTCCTCCCCTTCCTCTTCCCTTTTGTAATGTCTCGTTACGGTAAGAGGTAGGTCATCTGATTTTATCCATTGTCATCGTGCATTATTAAGTCATTTTATGTTCCTTTTTGGCATTTAATTTGATCTATATTGTTGTCTGTGTGGTGTTCGAGTGGATTGTGTGTCAGTATTGATTGATTGTGCATATGTTTGACGGGTGAATGGAGTGCGTGTGTTGAGAGCATGCTAACTGGTGTCTTCTCATTATAGTTTGGGGCTGGACCGTAATTGGACTGACTGTATTTTAATTTACATGTTGTCAGGTATATTTCTTTGTTTTTCCCCTTTTGTAATGTCTTGTTACGGGAAGAGTTTGGGGCTGGACCATAGTTGGTCTGACTGTATTTTAATTTACATGTTGTCAGGAAATAAACGGAGTGCGAGTGTCCATTTACTCCTCCAATCTCAACGTTGTGTCCTGCTGGTCCATCTTGCATCACACCACAAAGAAACACAATGCAGAGAAACTACCACCGGTCACACTAATACCGTCTGTGGATTAGAATCCCCAGATTCAGACAGTGTTTTCTGTTTTGAAAAAGGACAAAAAATGACAAAGATATGGTCAGAGATATAACGCTTGCTTTATATCGCTATAATAACGCTATATCAATTGTTTGCTCCGGTTTCAAACCATCATATCTCCAGTTTTATTTGCTCTATCAGCATCAGATAAAAAGTGGGAGAGTGTTTCAAGTCCACACTTTCGAAGGCAATAGTCCCCAGTGGTCTACGTGAGCGACTTCTAGCGCTACAACGTATTGGAAATGTCATCAGTCACAGGGCCGTGACTGTGGACCCCGAAGGGTTAATTTTGACATAATAGAATCACAAGACACCATTCGGCAATCATCATCCATATACAGTGAACTTGATAATTAGAGGCTACATATGCTCATGTTGTCATCCACTTGGGTTGATGAAAGGTTTAAGAGTTCAGTAAATACTTGAGGATGTAAATATCCTGATGATGATCTTTTGATAAACTGAATAATGTAAGTTTATTCTAATGTCATACACAAACTTCAAACTTAATTTATTACTATGCCAAGGAGATTACATGATCACTCTTGGTGGTATGTCTGTCTGCAGGATTATGCAAATATACCCTTTATGCAAAACTAATGCACCAATTCTCATCCAACTTGATAGAAGTGTAGGGCACAGGCCAAGGATGAACCCTTCAAGTTAAATAGCAGATGTATAGAAATGGGTGGAGGCTGAAATTGTTTTTCACTTTCTTTCTTGCTGAAGAGCCCCAGGCTACAGTACTAGTGTAATGGATAAAATGTTAAAGATCATATTATGAAATCAACCATGATCACGAAATAAAGTTTGTTCAGGGAACTTCTCCAACAGGACTCTGTTCAAACAGAAAAGCCTCTGGTCTCCTTTCAAAGGCTCCAAAACTGTGACATATTTACAGCCAACGACTGAAATCTTCCCTCATTAGTTAGTTCATTCTTGATTAAACAAACCATTGGCACCAAGTGACACAACAGAGGAAAGCATAAGTCCTAATTTGTGCTTTTGTGGTTTGTTAATATTGAGGGACAAGAGGAAGAGTGGACTAATGGCCTTGGTGGATGTGTACGCTCTCTGAGGAACGCCCTTCTTTCCTCCATGTGGAAATTACAGTGTCAGGATGTCACTGAAACCATTAGGATTCATCCTGTTTGGAGACCAACAATCCACAATTTGGACAGTGATATTTTGCTCAAGACTGAGGCAGAAGATATAAAAATACACAATGCATTTTTTAGTTCAGGTCAGCAGTGATTTAAAGATATAATTGACTCCAATTTTCAATCACTTTTAAGCATTTCAACATTTTTAGCAAGAGATTCTCAGGATACTTCTCCCTTTGTTTTATCAAAAGGAAATAAATCCGCCTTGAAGACTGAATTCATTCCACATCAGACAGTGACACCTTTACCACATGTCTATGTGCGTGCCAGTCTATCTGGTATATCTATCTTTTTCCATGTTTATGTAAGCATCGTTATGTCATGTGGTGATTCATGCATGAATTTCCCCAATGGCTGTTTTTTGTTGTCAGTCATGGAAAGCTCCAGAACTAATTCTGATTCATGTTATAAGAAGCTTTGTGTATATTGTATATACAATATGTAGGACACGTCGAAATGTAGGGCGAAAGTAATAGAAGAGGAAAGGGGTGATAAACATATATACATCGCAGAGTGCATTCAGGATGTCTCAGATGGAACGGAAACTCCTGTCTTTAAGGTTGGCAGCTCTTTCATCAACACCTTAACGCTACAATTAACTCAGGTTGAGCATATTTAAAGAGTGTAAGTGTCATATATTTGCCTTTTTCATCCTACTGGAATGTTACTCTTAATAAACTGCCACTAACAGTTCATTTTTATGCTGTTTATTTCTTCAGATGGTGGCATTACCGAGTGGTGTAGTCCAGGGTATACGGCGGTATAGAGTATACCTACTTATTTTTCAGTCAGCATTGTGTATACCCACTTCCAAACCCCGCTGATGTGCACCATGCAGTAGTATCTGAGCCAAATTATCCATTTCCTCCACTAGGATGGTGAAGCCATGACCCGCCCTACTCTGCCTTTAATTGGCTAGTACTCACTGCCCTTCACTGATTAGATTGGTTAACTTTAGGCATGAAGACTAATGAGCCAATCAGAGGCAGGGGGGGTCATGCTGAGGAAAATGTTGCTAACTCGTGCTAGCCAAGAGAACCTTCTTTCATGGAATGCATAATTCTGAGGTAAGTATTAAAGTGGTTTCAGAATGAGTCACTGTTTAAAACTACTGGTCATATGACTGCACATGTAGAGAAGAGATTATGTCGCCAATAGTTAAACTGTGTGAGCAGGCTAACGTTGTTAAAGGCTAACGTTATCCTATCTTTTCCTCATGTTGAATACATTTACATTCATGCAGCTGCTTGTGTGTCCAGTAAAACCTACACAGTGCTCCTGATCAAGTCATGATAACTTTATAATAGTATGCAAATACTACTGATGGATTTTTGGGTAAACTAAATAGAGTAGACTTACATGTCATTGTTTCTAAAAAAAAAAAAAAAAAACTTGGCATTTTTCTGGACTACTATAAAGGCAAAAATTGAGAGTATACCCACTTTTCTAGGGACCACTACACCACTGGCATTATGCTATAGGTTTTTTTAACATGTGCATTTGTGTTTTGTAAATTATATTCTCTAAAACCAGTCAGTTTGTTGTTTGTATTTATACCTCCCAGAAGATGATGCCTCTGATGCTTAATTTTCTACCTCTGTCTGTACAAAACTATCCATACAAACTTTTATCTATGTTTTGAAAACTAACAGCCAGATTTTCAGCCAATGAAAATCTCCCAAGATAAAGAATCCTGATTTCCAAAGCATCCCTTGACACATTATTTCTCTTGTGCATAAACAATCAAAGTTTATTCCAAAATCAAAAGCTAATTGCATGGCTGTAGCTGCAGCTTTCCTGAGAAATATTCTCTGAGGAAGTCCAAGGAACTGATGCATTTTACATATGCCAGCAGGTTGTCTGAAATAAACAAAGAGCCCAAATCAGATGGAAAATTACGCTGCTCTTGAGTTGAATTAGGCTGAAGAAAAGCTGAGTGGATCTTGACAGTTGTGACATGTAAAAGCACCTGAGAAAAAGAATGGAAAGGTTACAGTTTCATTTTAAATAAAGAGCGACTATCATCTGTGCTAAATAGTTCGTTAGCATCTCTGAGGTGTAAATTAAGGAACGTTTTGGCACCCTCATTTGGCAGACTGGCTTTTTTTCCCTTCAGTACTAATGGGAGAGGCATCACATTGGGATGTTAGTCATAAATCCAAAAGCAAACTGAAAAATACTCTTTTGAGTATACTCTTTGAATTAACAAAATGATTCTCATCATAGGTTGCATTGAGAAAGAAAGTGTAATTATGGCTCACAAATTTGAGCTGTACTCTTCATGAAGCCATGCTATTCATGAAGTTCCTTCTAGAGTAAAGCTCCAGGCAAGAACAAAGAATGAAAGAAGCACAATTTGAAAGTGAATGCATTATAAAAAATATTGTTAATGACTCAGATTCTTCTCAAATGTAATCCACCCTTCCATCTCATAGGGCACATTGCGCAGTCAGAGAACTGAAAGTCATAGTTAACTTCAGATGGATGCATACCAAATGATGTACAGCTTCTAAGATTAATCACTGAGTAACCTTGCTTCAACGCTTAATCTGGGATTAAGGTATGATGCCTGCTGCCAGTATGTGACAGCTATGCATGAGCTTCTGTGGCAATTTTAGGCTCTAAACCATTTCTTATCCTTTGCAAGGGAACATTGCCTTCTATACTGAATCTTGCATTTGGGATTCTGTGGACCTGATAAAAATAACATTGTTTTTTTTTTAATTGTTCCTGAATAGGGTTCATAAAAAGATGCAGTATATTTTTTCTTTCTTCCTTGTGTTCTACACGCACTTGAATGAATGAATAAATGAATGAATGGTTTATTTTTGGTTTGTACAGTAATCACCACACACAGTACAACAACAACAATAAACACAAAAAAACAAAAAAAGGAGTGGGCTAGAAGCAGAAGCTTAGTTTTTGCCAATCCTTCTCACATGACACACCGCTTACATTAGATTAAATGTGTACATCATCGAGCATTATCATTATAACAAAAGAATCAGTGGCAACAAAAACATATCTACCATCTCCACTTAATATTCCTGAATGATTTTATACTTAAGGCATTTTTTTTACCTTATCAGAGAAGCGAACAACTTAAATTCACCATCAAGTCCATTCCATAATTTCTCACCGACAACAGAAATACATCTGGATTTCACATTTGTCCTCATTTTCATACATTCAAAAATATAAAGACCTCTAAAATTATTTAATTAATTACTCTCTCAATTTAAAGAACTCTTGAATGGTATTTGGAACAGTATTATTTTTTACTTTGTAAATCATCTCTAATATTTTAATATATACAATATCCAGCAATTTTCAGGTATTAAGTTGAATAAATAATTAGTTGCTTCAAAATATCCTACTTTATTAATTATTCTAATTGTAATTTTACTAACTTAGCATGAAAAAAGTTCTCTAAACTTTCTGCAAAATTAGGGAACACCTACATATTTAGGAAAATTAGATTAGTCCTTGTGTGTAATGAACAGGCTTGATCAATGACTTCCCAACTTGCTTTTTTTTTTTTTTTTGCAGACCTTTTTCACTTATTCATGCTCTGTATATTCAGTGTGGTGTGTACCTGCTGTCAACCTGATAAAGGGTCACAATAATGGAAAGCAAACCTGGATAATGAAAAAGACACTGGTGTGGTTCTCTTTAATTTACATTAAACACAGTACCTTGCTGTATTTTTGTCTGGTCGTCTGCTTGTTTTAAACCACAAAGTTCTTAAAATTAATAATTGCAATTGTGTACCAATTACTTAAAAAAAAAAATAAAATAAAAAGAGAGTGCGTAGTGGTGCATTCATAAAGGATAGAATCATGACGGGGGGGCATTTTTCAAGGATTAAAGCTGTCTTTACAGTTGAATGAAATCAATTTGCAAACATAAACTGGATCACATGCTGAAAGCACCTAAAATTGCTGTTTGTCCTTAAGGGTAAGAAGTGAAGCTTCACTGAATTAAAAAGGGGATAAAACAATGTATGTTTCCACAGGGGATATTACAAGACACTTAGAATACTTATTAAATTTTTTTTTCACTCCAACGCAGCAATGAATTTTGCAATGTAAAGCAGCCAAGCACTCAGGAATTCACGCTTAAATGAAAAACATCGTCCTTTGTTTTTCTTCTTTTATTCTTATTCACCTCTGAGCTCTGGGTGGAAAAAAAACTGTCTGTTGATGTTTTTATCTTTGGTCAAATAATGGCAGAAAACTGTTATTGAAATGCAAATAAATAAATGATAAAGAATAAAAAACTTTAAGGCCACAAATTTCAACTGTAGCATTAAACTTGCAGTCATGTGTTATATTTTGTTTCTTTATTCAGTGTTTTTAAGTAGGAATTGAAAGAGAGAGAGGAAAAACACAACTTTTTTCACTGATGTTAGAGAAAAGACAGAGTTCATATGTGCTCTGAAAATTGTTATGACAAGGTTCTATGATGGTGTATGTTGTTTGGCCAGCATAAAAATAATAATAATTTTCATTTTCTGTTTGCGAAGATACAATTTTTTGTAATGACTACAATTTGGCTAAAATATATACAGTATAGTTCTGTGTCTGTTTTATATATGTACTTATCTTGTGCAGCATCACCAGGACCTGGAGCTTATTCATGTATGCATTAGAAAAGACATTGGGTGCAGCTTCAACAAGTCACCAATCTATTTCAGAGTATATCTATGTTTTAAACAATGGAAACATATGGTAATAGCTTTATACAACTGTACCGCTTTTGGGTGAAAAGAGGTGTTGAGATGTTTTTTTCTGAAATGTATATATTACATTTGTTGTATCTGTATTATCTACAGTGCACATATAGTCCTTTTTATTACAAAAGATGAAAAAAGTAAATGACTTCCTATGATGAATAATCTGCTTTTTTTGTGTGTTTTTGGTATCATTTTCAGGTGTTTTTTATATATCAACAGAGTGTGTTAAAGCATACTGTGTTCGTCAGAGAGGAGGCGTGAAATAGCAGTAAACATCATGATTTCCATAGCACAGGAACACATTTCCTTCTACAGACACTAAGGTGTATTAAATGGAGAATGGTTGCATCACCACCTTTTCATTAGGATCATTCTACATTGCATAAGAAAATTTTATAAATTGCTCTATAGAAAATGTAAAGTGAAATGTGTGAGGCCTTTTATGAAGATTGAGCTGAACTTGGCCTGGGGGGGAATCTCACATGGGCTCAAGGGCATTGCAACCATAGGGTGTTGTAATACCCCCACTTGCAATGAAATATGACATTCCACCCTATTTTTGTAAGATTAAATAACCTGTTCTTAAATAAATCCTATTCAAATTCTACCAGTCTGTCAAAACAGTTAGTATCTCACTGACACACTCAGTACTTAAGTGTAAATGTTATCTCAGTCTCTAAGTCCAAATAGTCCTTTTCACTTAGAATGGTTCCTAATTGAGTGAAATTACCTAGAAACGTCATTCTGGGCGACACGATGGTGCAGTGGATAGGACTCGTGCCTCACAGCAAGAAGGTCTTGGGTTCGATTCCAACACCAGTCAACAGGGGGTGGGACCTTTCTGTGTAGAGTTTGCATGTTCTCTCCGTGTCTGCGTGGGTTCTCTCCGGGTACTCCGGCTTCCTCCCACCATCCAAACACATGCACTGATAGGTTAGTTGGTTAATCTAAATTGCTCATGGCTGTGAACGTGAGAGTGATTGTTTGTCTCTATATGTTCAGCCCTGCGATGAACTGGCGAAATATCCATGGTGTACCCCGCCTTCGCCCGTAAGTAGCTGGGATAGGCTCCAAGCGACCCCCGTGACCCTGAGGTGAGGATAAAAGCGGGTTAAGATAATGAATGAATAAATGAATGAATGTCATTTCTGCCTTTAGTTAGTTCTCCGTGAGTGTAGCATATAGTATTGGACTATTCTTTAACAAAGTTACAATAGTTTTGGATTTTTTCATTATAGTTTAGTTTTATTTAGTTTTGACTTTTTTTCCCCTCTAATTCAGTTATTTTTTTATCAGTTTTTACAGCAGGTTTGCACATTTTTATTAGATTTTTTTTTTATTATTTTTTTTTTATTTTTTTCTAAAAGTGACATTTTTATAGACATATGAAATTTCGCCCATTATAAGTAAATGGGAGAAGAAATGAGATTTAAAAAAATTTGTGCAAAATTTGAACTTTGACCTGCTTTTCCCACAATGTAATCATATCCATTCTGGGTCACTGGCAATCTATAAACCCAATTTGGTATGAATTCAACCAATAGTTTTGCTGTTATAGACATGAAATTTTGCCCATTATAAGTAAATGGGGGAAAAAAAGATTTGAAAAATTCATAAAAAATCGAAACTTTGACCTACTTTTCCCAAAATGTAATCAGATCTGTTGTGAGTCTCTGGCAATCTATAAACCCAATTTGGTATGAATTCAACTAATAGTTTTGCTGCTAAAAGGTTAACAAACAAACAAACTGAAGCAAAAACAATACCCCTTGCCTCCCCTTCAGGGGGTGGGGAAATAAATTATTTTTTGAACCTATTGGTTCTGCCCAGTGGTTGGCTGTACCTACGACCTGATAGTTGTCACACTTTTTTCTGTGCATGTGTCAGAAAAAGTCCCAGGATGCTTTTAAGAGCTTCAGAGTTTAATTCATGTGTGAAGTGTCCTGTGGCATCTGAAATTAGACCTGCAGAGTTTGCATTTGACTTGATTATTAAACCGTTTGCATTCAGCTGCTGTTTTTGGGTCTTCACTGTGGATGGGCTTTGTTCCATTACTAATTGTTCTCATTCAGCTACAATCACAAATATCCAAATCCAAACTTAACACTGCATCTGTTAACAAAAGTATTTTCAAAACCTGTGACTGTAAAATATGCAGTTAGTCATTTATGAGCATAATGCAGGAAGTTTAGGATCAGTTGATATTGTCTCAAAGGGAAATTACTCACACATCCACACACATCCACTTTTAAAAAGGCATAGGCTACATGGTAATGTTAGCTTGAGGTGGTTGAGCTTTTGATAAAGTATGACCTGGAGAAGTTCTGGAGCTCATGGGATTTAAATTACTTCAAAAAAAAAAAAAAAAAAACAGTATAAATAAGCCCCAGGAGGACTCACACAAACATATACTCACCCACAGATACTGGATAAACCCTTCTCAGTAGTCTTCACTTACACAAACTAAGTTAGAGGCATCAGAAACTCTCAAATATTTTTCTATAAAACTTTAGCACAGATGGTTTTTAAGTAAAATGTTTATGGCTGCATTTTTCATGGAAGTGATTAGAAACAAACTTGTTACCGTGTGCACTATACAGACTTTAATTTGGCCCATTACCACTGGCTAAACAACTAAATGTGACCTGCGGTTCAAGAGTTTGGGTTTGAAGATTATTCCAGGGGATTATGTGCCAATTAAACTTACAGACTGTGGAAATATAATTGTCCCTCTTTGCTGGAGGGCGGCTCTGTAGGCAGGTAGCAGAGGAGAAATAACAAAAGGCAAGAATCGCAATGCAGTCCACTGCTGCGTCACAAAATATTTGTGACACTTCTGACAAAACAATTAAAAAGTCTGATGCGATACGTACTTGAGATATGCAGTAATTGCACCGTACTGTAGCTGGCACACAGTTTAAACATGTAACTGGTTAATGATCTTCTAAGTTCATGCAAAGTATCCAGTGCTTTTAATTCATATTGGACTCGCAAACTCTGAGATGATTAAAAAAAAAAAAAGTTTGAATTACATTTTCACCTACTCTCATCATTCCTCAATCCCCCTTTATGCAAGTACTATGCAGGAAATGATGAAGGACGAGTCTAGACACCAAACACAGAACTCTGAGCTGCTGCTATTCTGTATTTGCACTGAAACAAACTTCCTTGTGTGAGCTGACTGACTGAACTGTACACGCAACTATCCACATTTAAACAGATTTTTGTCTACCTTTATTTTGGTAAAGGCACAGCATTCCCTTGGCATGCTGTGTTTTTAATGTCAAGAGGCACAGATGTAATAAGGGCTGTGTGGATGTTTTCCATTTTATGTCTCTTCTACTCTCATGGTAGCATTACGTTGCTCGCATTGCTTCCTTGATGATCAGTGGTCTGGAATTAAACTTGTGTTTGTTTGAACAGAAGGTTCCTGACATCAATTATACCTCTTAAAGTAATTCTTCTTTATATATACACTTTCCTTGGTGCAAGCCCTTTGCCTTTAAAGTGTATCTGACATGCTCTCAACCAACTCCACACTCCTCGTGGACTCCCCGCTGTCACTTCCTGAGGGCAGTTTCTTTCCCTCATGATCACATTCTCCTTTGACATAAGGGGAATATATTACCATTTTTTGTGTATTTTGGATATTGCTTCAGCTCCTTTAGTGTCTCATAAAAGTTTTGCGTAGTCCACAGAGTCACAATCGGCAGTTATGACGACACCAATGGTGAATCTATTAGGACCCTAGGCAAAAGTTCCCAGGGGGCCCCCTCTAGCCGGCACTCATCATTATTATTTTACACACTCAAATCTACAAAATGTCATATTTTCATTATTATTTCAAATTCTAATATGAATATAAAACATTAAAATAAAAATCAGCTCATTCAAATCCTAAATGAATAACCAAATAGCTTCAGGGAAAAAAATGATTTAAAGGACTCTCCCATAAAAGTTACAATAAATTAAGTTTTTACTGTTTTTTAATGGTCATTAACTGCTCCATCTGCCCCTGTCTTACTTTATTCTGTCATCTTTATTTTTGTTTCTTTTCACCTACTGATGGATAACTCTTCATTCATTTTCCTTCACTGACTTCACACTGCATTCAAGTTGACGGACTGACATTGGGCCCTTTAGGGTACTTTTCTACTGAGATGTTATTGCATATCATCTTTTGATTATCTAAAAGGGACAGTTTCAGTCTTGGCAGTTTTTTTTTTTTTTTTTGAGACATTGCTATGGAAAAATAATTGCCTGGGGCCCTAAGTAAGCTGCCTGGTTTGCTTGTTTACAAGCTGTGTTGGATGACCTGAATTGTGGTGACCTTGCTAAGTGCGAAATGAAAAAGATGCTGAAGACATAATAGGCTATGTAATATGTGTTACTTCCTGTTTGAAAACAAACTATGCTATCTGCTCTGTGTTCATGGGTGTAGGCGAGTGGTCAAGGAAACTAGAGAGTGAATGAAGGAAGGGAAGGCTGTTAGCAAAAGCAAAGCAGTGAATCAAAGAAAAAAAAACGTTAATATCTGATCGTTTCATGGTGGTTGTAATCTAATGCACAAACAAACACACGTACACATTCATACACAACCATGTGGGAAGGTTCTGAGTGAATGTAACTGAAGTGCACTCTTCATCCTGAGGCTCTTCAGAGGTCAAAAAGGCACAGATACTCACTTCAAATTCGTCGCATCCTCATGCTTGGTCAGGTTGTTACATTTCAATGCAGAGAGTACCCCAGAGCACATGTTTTGATGAACAGGATAGGTGTCATCTTTCAATTGGTATTCTGACAGAAGTCTAGACATAGTTAGACTTTTTTGAGTTTAAACTAAAAACCAGGAACTGGCGAAGGTGAGGTGCATGAAAAACAGAAATCACACAAATAAACATATATACTGTTGACCTGTAAGTCTCAAGTGCCACCACAACCATCCCAACCACTTCATGTGCAAGTTTTTGTTTTTTTTTACTTAATGACATCACCTGGCCCATGTCATCAATATCCACTGACTGCTCTTGGTGCCATGTATGTCTAAAATTGATGCTATATAGGGGTACCCAAAGTGTTAGAAACAGACACCATGGGGTCAAAACCAAGCAGCACTATTTTATGACTTGTAGATGAGAACAGGCATCTCAGATGCAAACAAGAGACCACACACACACACACACACACACACACACACACACACACACACACACACACACACACCAGAGACACTGCCTAAATACTGAAACCCAGAAATATCTTGAACACAGCAAAACAAACAGAAATAAGTGTAAAGACAAATTATTTTGCACCTATCTACCCGCCCAGAATGCCTTGGCCCTTTTTTCAGAGTGTGATGTACCCTGATTTGACAATAAACATTCAGTGATTTTACCTGAAGATAATGATTCTGTCTTGGCATATTAAATATCCTGACAACTGTGATGTTTGTATCTTAGATGTGATTCTGTCAACAAAAAGTAATGTTACTTACTTGTCATGGAGGTGAGCAAGTGTCAAGTTGAGGTCTATTTTTATAGTTTAAATCACAGACTATCTGATAATAATAATAACAACAACAACAACAACAACAACAACAACAACAATAATAATAATAATAATAATAATAATAATAAGAGTGTATAATTAGTCAAACTGTGTCCTCACCCATGAAACTTGTAGTTTTGTAGTGATTTTGTTGTCACCATGTTGGCTTTTTGGAGCCACAAGTGACCATATTTGAACATCAGAGCTGGATCAACAGATGCCTGAGAGGTGGGGCTGAATGAATGAATGAATTAATGTTTTTATAATTGTGTTTTGCATAAAAAACATGCCCAGCCCTCACATGGGCTTATAAGACACCAAAAATACAAACCAATGCTAAGGGGGCTAATGCTAAGTGCTAGCTCACTGACCCAGTAAAACAGTAAATTTCATCAAACACTATCTCACAGTCATTTTGCAGTCTTATCTATAGAAGTGCTGTCTGTCAGAAAACAAGTGTTTTATTAAACAAACAGAAAGTCCAAAAGTCTGTCTTGAAAGGCAAGTAGGATGTCACATAGACCTGTCAATCAAAACATGGCGCAGCATACTTTATGTCCTTCCATTTGACCTGAGATATGAGTAACAGGGGGAAAAAAACATTAAAAATGGACCACCAGATCACTTTTAGAGGTTCCAAACACAGAGAACGGTCAACAACAGTGTATGCTGATTTCAGCTTATCTCTGTAATAAAGTAGCAGTTAAGGGTTAGAAGGGTCTAAAATTAAAATACATTAAAATACAACAAAAATAATGTAGTGGGAACCGACATATACTTGGTTAAAGTACTTTTAGTGGCTTGCAAAAAAGCTATTACAAGGAACTAGGGAAAGACAGAACCACCAACAAAGGACCAATAGATCACAGTTATTGAAGGAATATATACAATGGAAAAAATAACTCACAAACTGCAACTACAAGAAGCACAAATGGACAAAAAATGGAATAAATGGACTGATTACAGAACCCGAAATGATGGAAGGACTGAATAATGTGAATGTAAGGTCATGCAGTGAACCCAAGCAAGGTTTGTTTGTTTGCTTTTTGACGTTTTTGCTGATTTTGTGTTTATAAAATTTCAGTAAAACTTAAGTGAAAAAAGAAAAAAATACAACAAAAATACTGTAATTAGTGCACTTTTCCATTTTCAGTTTGTTTATGTTGTGGATCATAATTTTAAGTGACTTACGTACTGTTGAAGCTCCTGGTCTGTTTACGGCACTGCATTGCTTCACTTTGTGCTGAACTGGGTATTTTACATAAATCATTACTTACTTTGTTCACCTTCCTCTGAAGTGGACAGCACTGATAAAGGGCTGACAAATGGAGCACGAAGTGTGAAGATGTAAAACGCCTTTTGAGAGCCTTCTTCTATGTCCGGGTAATCCATAAAAATCTGGTTTGGCAGACGAGATGGGAGGTGATGTTAGTTAGCTTTGATTAAGACTTTACTACAGGGTGGGGAAGCAAAATTTACAATGAACATTTAGTTGTTTTTTCTCAGCAGACACTACGTCAATTGTTTTGAAACCAAACATATATTGATGTCATAATCATACCTAACACTATTATCCATACCTTTTCAGAAACTTTTGCCCATATGAGTAATCAGGAAAGCAAACGTCAAAGAGTGTGTGATTTGCTGAATGCACTCGTCACACCAAAGGAGATTTCAAAACTAGTTGGAGTGTCCATAAAGACTGTTTATAATGTAAAGAAGAGAATGACTATGAGCAAAACTATTACGAGAAAGTCTGGAAGATACTGTTAAAGAAGAATGGGAGAAGTTGTCACTCGAATATTTGAGGAACACTTGCGCAAGTTTCAGGAAGTGTGTGAAGGCAGTTATTGAGAAAGAAGGAGGACACATAGAATAAAAACATTTTCTATTATGTACATTTTCTTGTGGCAAATAAATTCTCATGACTTTCAATAAACTAATTGGTCATACACTGTCTTTCAATCCCTGCCTCAAAATATTGTAAATTTTGCTTCCCCACCCTGTAACTTTACTTATGAGTTTCATCCACCTCCTCTGCTGCTTGTTATCACATGCACAGTGGTAGAATGATAACTGGATGTGTTTTATGGATTCAGGGACACAGTTCTGCTGCATATTTAACACTGAATAATAATGTAGGAAAAACTGTCACAATTTAACAAACGGATGGGATCCAGGACATTTTGGAGCTGTTCCCAGTGGCCGTCAGTGGTATTACAACTATTACAACTACCACAAATAAAACTAGAAAAGCACTCGGAGAGCGCAGACCTCCGCCAAGGCTGATCAGTGCCCCCCCCCCGTGGGCCCCCCCACGCCAAGGAGGTTATGTTTTTGCCAGGGTTTGTTTGTTTGTCTGTCTGTCTGTTTGTCTGTCCGTTAGTGTGCAACATAACTCAAAAAGTTATGGACAGATTTTGATGAAATTTTCAGGGTTTGTTGGAAATGGGCCCCCCCGTGGGTCCCCCCACCCCCGATCACCACCAAAATTTAATCATTTCTTCCTTATCCCATTTCCAACAAACCCTGAAAATTTCATCAAAATCTGTCCATAACTTTTTGAGTTATGTTGCACACTAACGGACAGACAAACAGACAGACAAACAAACAAACAAACCTTGGCAAAAACATAACCTCCTTGGCGGAGGTAATAAGAGTAGGGACTCATAATGATTTTATTAATATTTTGGGGTTGCTCTGTTTTCCTTTTAGGGCATGCTTGCCACATTGAGCAGGCCAATAGGGCCTAGTAAACCTGTAAAAGGTTTATTATCAATTTGAAAATAATTGTTAAATCTGGAATTACTTGATATTGTGTAACCCAAGAGACTGTGATTTGGCAGACAAACAGCAGTCAGATTCTAATAAAAGTCTACTGACGTCTGATGACGCATGTTCATCTTCTGAAAAACCACTCAATAATTCCTGGAAAACACTAATGACCTTAGTTATACCGTATCATGTTTGTGCATCTGATGACCAAGGGAAAAAGAATGAAATAAAAATGTACCTTTGACAGTAACATACAGATTAAAGTTGATTATTTAGCTTTCTCAGCAAATATTTCATTGTCTTCAATTCTGTTTCACCAATAGCTAAATAAAACAAGAAAAGCACTCGGAGAGCGCAGACCTCCGCCAAGACAGATCTGCCCCCCCCCAGATGACCAAAATTTAATCATTTCTTTCTTGTGCCAGTATCTTGCTAACAAACAAACAAACACACACGCACGCACACAAAGCAAAGCGATCACAATACGTCCTGGTGGAGGTAATAATGTATCAGGTCAATAAATACATACATATCCCCAATCAAATGTGGTGTAAAATGAAGTTACATGACAAGAGGTCCTTTTGTAAACCTTGCGTAAAGTAGTGGTGCTTTAAGATTCCAACCATCACAATTAGTTTTACATTTATATTCATTTTCAAAGTTTTTTCCTTGTTTTTCCCTTCACATCACAGCTCTTTCATAAGCAAATGAATTGATGGAAAAGATGACTGCTGCTCTTCAAACCTGGTTCTTCTGTTATCTAATGCCTCTGAGTGTTTGCCACTCGCTTTGAAATTAAGATTAACCTATCAGAGGTGTTAAGGTTTTCATTCAAACGCAGGAAAAAGGCTCCACTAATGGATCAGAGAATAGACGCTGTCATTCTCAGAGTCTTCTCAGACTCCTGAACTCTAATTCTTTGAACATGTGCAGAGTTCACTTTTACGATTATCTATGTAGCATAAATGCCCTTTCAGTATTAAGTTGTTTAGTGTGTTGCCAGATCATGCAACTGTGGGTATTAGTAAAAAAGTAAGTAATATGTAAAGACAAAATGTTATCACAGTAGTTACATGCATTGTCGGTCATGTCAGTTGTCTATTAACTTTTCTGTTGAGAAGCCATAGTAAATACACAGATTTTGAAATACTTTACTTATTCTTTCAAAAACTTTTACCAGATTGTATTGTTACCTCCACCAGGAGGTAATGTGGTCGCTTTGCCTTGTGTGTTTGTTTGTGTGTTTGTTTGTTACCAGGATAACTAAAAAAGTTATGGACGGATTTTCATGAAATTTTCAGGAAATGTTGATACTGGCACAAAGAAAAACAGATTACATTTTGGTGGTGATCGGGGGTGGGGGGGGGCAGGACAGATCTGTCTTGGCAGAGGTCTGTGCTCTCCGAGTGCTTTTCTTGTTACATCTATTATTACGATGACCAAAGCAGACATATGAAGTTTAGAAAGTTGAATTGAAGTTGTAGAAGAATGTGTATTGTAGTGCTGAAAATTCATTTTTTCTGTCCTACTCTTGTTCCCCTAGAGACTAGATGCATCGGTGGTATAAATTGCTTCAGACATAAGCATATGGCAAATAAATGTAAGTTTAGTGTGTATAAAGGCAAGGCTCCAACACAAATTTACTCTAAAGTATGTTTTTTATGGTGCCCTTGTAGACAACTTCTACAAATATTTTGGCCTAACTTAACTTCTATGCTTCCCAATGATTAAATAAAATAAGAATTGCAATGTCAAGCAGAAGCAGCACAAAACACGGCATCTGTCTCAGATGACTAATGGGATACAATAGACTTTTGTAGTAAGACGTAATCTGAGTAAGAAGTGATACAGAGAGTCAAAGGAACTGAGTCTATTCAGGAGAGCCCCAGACAATAAAAACAGAGTCTTTACAGGGTAAGCATGGCCATATAAGGAGAAGCCAATCGAGGACACAGTTCTGACTATGGTGGCAGACAGTATTGTATCTAGTGAATATCCAGGAAGGTCAGTGACAACCTTTTGAGCAAAGAAAACAAAGCAAATGAAGGATGTAAGCCTTGGTTTTCTATATTTTGATTTTGCTCCATCTGTCCACTGGACTGCAAACTGTCCTATAATCAGACAGTTTGGTTTCAGTTGTCTTTGTTATTGCCAGGTGTTTACTTTTTGATTCAGTATTGCCAGGTCTGCATTGCCAAGACAGAACTGAGTGTTAGGTCCTCCATGTGTCTCTGATCAAACAGCCACCCTCACCTTCTTCCTCAATCTGTCAACCAGGCATCCAGTTTTCTTTTCTGACTAGCCACTTAAAGATATTGCCCCTCCTCCTCTTTGAGCATGTCAGCAAAACATAAAGTTATTTCAGATAGTTAATCCACTTAGGTAACGGGGCACACCTCGCTTTTCAACACACCAACCACTCAAACTGTAGCTGGGGCCAGTGAAACCAATGAGATAATCGAGTCAGTGTGATTACTGGGTTGGAACACCATCACATGGCAGCCAGCTTTTCAGAGCACATACAGCTTTTCATCCCATGGAAAGTAGGTCTAGTTGTTCAAGAACCAATCAACATATGGTATTAATACAGAACATTGGCTAAAGTTAAGAGGGAGCTAATGGAAATTCAGCAGCACATCGATGAAAGTCAGCCAGTCGATTTGAAACCACCTGGAAGAGGAATATGGCTCCAGTTTTATACTATTATTATCATGTCCAATTTACACCAATGTTAACTTGTTTATACATTGTCATTTGATATATACAGTGTTGTTCTGAAGTCTAAGGCCACCCTTAGGTATGCTTGTTTTACATGGTTGTAATGAGCATAATATCGGTTTCTCAGTCTCTTTTTTAAAGTACAATAAATTAGAAAAAAAAATACAGGGGAATATTGTGCACTGTATTAAAAATTCACAAAAAATATGAAGTACATGGCTTCTATAGAAAACAGTCAACTGGTCACATGAAAAAGTAAACAACAATAAATATTGGACATGTGTTGAATGAAACCTGGTGTAAAACACTTGAACATATTGTCGAATAGAATAGAATAGAATAGAATAGAATAGAATAGAATAGCGGTTTTATTGTCATTGTCCAAACAAGTACACACACTCTACCTCTATATTTACAATAAACATAAAAATACAAAATATAAAAGATCTGTAGAAAACATGAAAACTTACAAAAAGGAGATAAAAGAGAGAACACAAAAAGAAAGTTAAAGACATAATAAGTACAAAAAACATCACACTAAGTAAATACAGTCTTTTTTCTCCCCTCACATGCTTGTTTTCAATGCTGTTTTTCAGTTATGTCTTGTTACAAAAACTGAGAAATGCAGTTGTACATTATAATATATCATGATGCTTTGATCATGACACTAAAACAACAAACCTACTTGTGGCCTAAAACCTTTGCAGTGCTGTAATGTTTTGACCTTAGAATATTAACTGTAATGTGTGTGTTCTGAAGAAACATATTGTGAGGTGATGTTCTTTTGTGTTTTTATTTTCTGAAACATATTAACTAATGCTAAACATTTGAAACCAAAAATTATTTCATACATTTTGGCTGGTATCACCATATAATGTAGATGAATGCTAGAGGTGCACCTTTACCTAGAGCCTCTACAGACCACAGCATATATAACAAAATTATAAACAAAAAACAAAACAACACTAAAGATAATAACTTAAATCCCTGCTGAGGAAGAACACAAAGCCTGATGTAGTCTGGCATATTCCCTTAAAGCAATAAATAGTTTTTATATCAGTATTTGATGTAATGACTAGCGGATAATGAGTGTCCTTTTGTGTTCTCACGCAGAAGACAAACAAAATGGGCATCCACTTGAAAACTGTCCCATAGTACCACTTGTTCAAAAAATAGAAGATAAAAAAACAAAGTAATAACTAAACAAAAAACTCCACAGGGCTGGTGTTTGCAAAAGTGATATTCCAGCAGGATTTGTTGGAAAACATTACAGAGCTCATAAGCAACTGATTATTATCAAGCCCAAAAAAAAAAAAAAAACAGAATGACATTAGCTGCTGCATGCGTATTTGTGCCACTGTTTCTCAAATATGGCTAAAAGGTAATGTTTAAAGGTTACACTGTGCTTACAGCTTGCCTCTGTTGTTCCCAGGCAGCCAACAATGGACAGATTTTGTTAAAATGCCTGTAAGATATTAGCTGTAACATATGAACATACAGTAAACATGTTTGTCTTGTCACTTTGTTATCCTATTTTGTATTGGTTTGTTCATTATATAATACCATTATTATATAATGAAACAAGGACAGTCTGAAACAAATGGTAAGAGGCAGAGATAGACTGAAGACTGAAATGAAGGAATAACAAAAAGACAGAGTGAGGAAATGTACATCATAGCTGGCACTACTATAATAATTCACTTGAATCCGGGTTTATATCCAGAACAGTGCTGCTGTTAGTCCCATAAATCTACAGCTGTGATGTGATCCAGAACAGGCTCAGATTACCGTGCAAGTCCTAAACCTAGCTGAAGAGAACATGATTAAGCAAATAGGACAGCAACAGTAAATGATCAAATCTGAAATAGTTTTAGTATGTGGTAAAAGTGTGTGAACTTGTGCTTCTTGTAACTTGTGTGACCCTGACTTTCAGCAATAACTTCAGCTAAACATTGATGGTGATTGTTTATCAGCTTTGCACATTGACTCGGAGGGATTTTAGCCAATTTGAGCAGTTTCACTTGGCTTCCTTGCATGAACTTCTTGATTCAGGTTCTTCTGTAGGTTTTCAACAGGATGACGGTAAAGACTTTGACTCAACCATTCTTAGCAGTACAGGGTGTCCATCAAGTCTTTTTACAATTTAATAAATTTATTACAAAAGCACATGAATAGACAAATCTATTGAGGGTATGTTCGTGACGTCACCACTAGCGGAAGTCTCCGTGGTTACATCCACTGAGTGGCAGAAAGAGGGAGCGTTGGCTTCAATACTGTCTAAATTTAAGAACAGTATTTAATAAAAAATGGGGAAGAGCTGTTGTGCGATTGATTGTATGAACAGGTTTGAAAAGCAGTCGGAGCTATCATTTTACAGTCACCGAAAGCCAAAGAAAAGAGAAGTAGACGGATCCACAAATCCAGGAAACCAAACCTAGATTTGTGGATCCCATTTCGTGTCAGGTAACATTAATTTATGCTGTACTTTTGGGTAAAATCATACCTTAAATTGCGTATTGTTTTGGATAACATTACTTCTTAGTAAAGCTCTTGGTTTCATGATCAGATCTTTCATGGTTTTTGTCATCAGTTGGTGATTATGAACCTTGTGCTCCTGTATGATTTCTAAACTAACTTAAAGGTGTGGGAGACTTCATGATGAATTTTTTATCAAATCTGTAAAACCTCAGTCATAGCCTAAGTGGAACAGAGGCTCGTGCTTCCGCTGCAGGGAGGTTTGCGCAGCAGCCTGCAGCTGGAGTGTGAGCCTCCGTTTCCCACAATGCACGTTGCAACAAAAAAATTCCAAAGATGCCCGAGTTACTTCCTGGTTCGGAATATAAACACACAGGGTTTGTTTACAGTGGATGGCACTTTGAAATTGTTCACTGTAATGCGAGAGATTCATTTGAGTAATCACAGACAGACTTACAGATTCGTGATACTTAGGCTATGACTGGGGTTTTACAGATTTGATGAAAAATTCATCACGAAAGTCTCCCGCACCTTTAAATGCACTTTGGATCAGTTGGTTCTCTGCCTAGTTTTAGCCCCTGGTTGTCAGTGGTGATGCTACCATGTATATTTGTTTCAGGTAAAAATAGCAATGATCCCCTACACCCTGGATGTCAGGATATGTGATTCATATAAATTAATTTAAATTAATACGGCTATGGGGGGGTGAGGGGGTGGAGCCCAGCACACAGAGCCCGAGGAGGGGAGGACACCATCAACCCCCCACACAACCTCCAGCACCCCCAGCAGCACAGCCACAGCTCAAGGACGAGACCTGCCACGGGCCGTCAAAGGGTTTTCCTCCTACCCCCTTTTCTTTTCTTTTTTTTTTTTTTTTTTTTTTTTGTTGTTGTTGAATATAGACCTAGTCCACTCCACAGTTGGACTACTCTCAGGTCATTTAGGAGACAGTCTGTCCACTGTGGAGTGACCATTTTTAATTTTTTATTTTCATATATAGGAGATAGGGGTGGATGCCTTCAAGCCAGATACCTCACACTGCCCTCTCCAAAGACCGTGGCCATACCAACACAACAGGGGGCCGAGGGTTGGGAGAGGCAGGTGCCCCCCCCCCCCCCCCCCGCCCCTCCCCCGCCCGGCCCTGCACTGCCCAGCTCCAGCCCCCCCCCCCCCCCCCCCCCCCCAACACCTACAAATTTATTACTATCTGGACTTACGAATGCCTCCACCGCCACCAGTATCAACATTTCCTGAAAATGTCATGAAAATCTGTCCATAACTTTTTGACTTACCTTGCTAACAAACAAACATGCAAACACGCACGCACACACACACACAAACACACAAAGCAAAGTGATCACAATACCTCCTGGCGGAGGTAAAAAGTTAGGACATATTATCTACCATGTAAAAGCAATAGCCAAATATGCTCTTTATGATTTTTTAAATTCTATGCATTGCAAATACAGTTGGTTATTTGCATGAATAACCTACTCTGACTATGAGTGCAGGGAGGGAAGACATTTATTGTCTATGTGGCTGCAGCCAACTGATATTGATAAATGATTTTGCAGCACAAATAAAAAAATGATTGTGTTGTGCGTGTGCATAATTGAGGAGAGCTGGTTAAATCTGCCATTGCTTAGTGATTAAAACGCCTTTTTCCAAATCATATTCATTTAATCTCCTTACTACGATGTGTGGGAGCTATATGTTACTTTGAAATTGATTATCCATGTCATAGGCATACTTAATCAAATAAAATGAAAACAGTTTGAGATCAATGATCAGCTTAAAGGGGAAGTTCCGTTCTTTACAAACTTGACCTTGTTTCTGGCATGAATTATGATCGTTTACTCACCGGGATAACTTTGGTGTCATTTGGAGCCCTTCGAAAGATATTGAGATTGATTGAGCCACATATATCCATATAAATGGGAACGGAGGGGGCACCGATAATGCAGCCTCTGAACTGCTGTTTTTTAACCCACTATCAGTGCCCAAAATCCCATCACACTTTGGCGGTAGAATGAGACCGGTCTTGACATAAATAAAAGCACCAAATAACTTCAGAGGAATACACAGATTTTATTTATAAGATTCTTTATAAAGACATATGGACCTGAATTCAACATAGCTTTGAAGCTCGGAAAAGTTGGCAAGAAACACAGTTTGTTCTTCAATAAATCATCTGAGAAATGCAGTTATAACACACTACACAGCTCTGTCTTACCATAGTAAGGTAGACAGATTGTGGATTTCTTGTGTGACAGAGCAAACCGTTTCTTATCCAAACTAGCCGAGCAGCCTGCGTTTAGAGGAGATTTTAGGGACTGTCTGCAAAGTGCAAGATAACCCATGCATCGATAAAATGTCAATGGCTTCATACTTGTTTCAGCTACTGCCACCAAAATCACACCACATATCTAGGGTATCATTCCAGTTATAGACTATTACAGCCCTTAGTTTTGGGAAATGTGGGGTGGGGGGATATATATATATATATATACAGTGCAGGCCAAAAGTTTGGACACACCTTCTCATTCTTTGCATTTTCTTTATTTTCATGACTATTTACATTGTAGATTCTCACTGAAGGCATCAAAACTATGAATGAACACATGTGGAATTATGTACTTAACAAAAAAGTGTGAAATAACTGAAAACATATCTTATATTCTAGTTTCTTCAAAGTAGCCACCCTTAGCTCTGATGACTGCTTTGCACACTCTTGCCATTCTCTTGATGAGCATCAAGAGGTAGTCACCTGAAATGGTTTCCTAACAGTCTTGAAGAAGTTCCCAGAGATGCTTAGCACTTGTTGGCCCTTTTGCCTTCACTCTGCGGTCCAGCTCACCCCAAACCATCTCGATTGGGTTCAGGTCCAGTGACTGTGGAGGCCAGGTCATCTGGCGCAGCACTCCATCACTCTCCTTCTTGGTCAAATATCCCTCACACAGCCTGGAGGTGTGTTTGGGGTCATTGTCCTGTTGAAACATAAATGATGGTCCAACTAAACGCAAACCGGATGGAATGGCATGTCACTTCAGGATGCTGTGGTAGCCATGCTGATTCAGGTTGCCTTCAATCTTGAATAAATCCCCAACAGCGTCACCAGCAAAGCACCCCCACACCATCACACCTCCCCCTCCATGCTTCACGGTGGGAACCAGGCATGTAGCATCCATCCGTTCACCTTTTCTGTGTCGCACAAAGACACGGCGGTTGGATCCAAAGATCTCAAATTTGGACTCATCAGACCAAAGCACAGATTTCCACTGGTCTAATGTCCATTCCTTGGGTTTCTTGGCCCAAATAAATCTCTTCTGTTTGTTGCCTCTCCTGAGCAGTGGTTTCCTAGCAGCTATTTGACCATGAAGGCCTGATTCACGCAGTCTCCTCTTAACAGTTGTTGTAGAGATGTGTCTGCTGCTAGAGCTCTGTGTGGTATTCATCTGGTCTCTAATCTGAGCTGCTGTTAATTTGCGATTTCTGAGGCTGGTGACTCAGATGAACTTATCTTCAGCATCAGAGGTGACTCTTGGTCTTCCTTTCCTGGGGCGGTCCTCATGTGAGCCAGTTTCGTTGGAGCGCTTGATGGTTTTTGCGACTGCACTTGGGGACACATTCAAAGTTTTTGAAATTTTCTAGACTGACTGACCTTCATTTCTTAAAGTAATGATGGCCACTCGTTTGTCTTTACTTAGCTGATTGGTTCTCGCCATAATATGTATTCTAACAGTTGTCCAATAGGGCTGTCAGCTGTGCATCAACCTGACTTCTGCACAACACAACTGATGGTCCCAACCCCATCAATAAGGCAAGAAATTCCACTAAGTAACCCTGACAAGGCACAGCTATGAAGTGAAAACCATTTCAGGTGACTACCTCTTGATGCTCATGAAGAGAATGCCAAGGGTGTGCAAGGCAGTCATCAGAGCTAAGGGTGGCTACTTTGAAGAAACTAGAATATAAGATATGTTTTCAGTTATTTCACACTTTTTTGTTAAGTACATAATTCCACATGTGTTCATTCATAGTTTTGATGCCTTCAGTGAGAATCTACAATGTAAATAGTCATGAAAATAAAGAAAATGCGAAGAATGAGAAGGTGTGTCCAAACTTTTGGCCTGTACTGTGTGTGTGTATATATATATATATATATATATATATATATATATATATATATATATATATATATATATATATATATGTATATATATATATATATCGCGGGAGGCGGATCGCCCGGTGCGAGGTCCCACCCAGTGCTGCTTGCAGCTTTAATGATATTTGCTGTCGTCTTGTACCTTGCAGCTAGTTCCCCAAGATCTCAGATGCATGGCTTTGTAAACAATGCTTTAAATAAACTCTTTGCACTTTTCATAAGTTATCGTTGCTTTTATTTAGATGTCAAGACCTGTCTCACTCTACTGCCGAAGTGTGATGGGATTTTGGGCATTGATAGTGGATTAAAAACAACATTTTAGAGGCTACATTATTGGTGCCCCATCTTGTGGAACGTGTAATTCACCCCCACCTGTTAAAATATGCTCAAAAAATGTTGGTGCATGCTTTCTGCACTTTACAGACCTCTGTAGTTTGTAAACCCTGTCTACGGCCCTGATCGCACATGATCCCACAATGAAATTAAAAACTTGGATAAGGGTCAAAACACGGTATTCGAAATCTCTCTGACGGGATATTTTAGAGACAATTTGACAGATTAGTGTTGCTAAATAACCAGCATTTTTACTTTCAAATTCATTTTTGCTTTAGTTGGACCATAAAGGACTATTCACAACAAGGAGCTACTTTCTATAGAGGGTATGCACATACGTCACTTCCCCCCCGGGCCATGCCCCTCTAAGTCAGACTGAGTGGCAAAAACCAACCTGCTCAACATGACGGAGTATAGCAGTAAACACAGCGAAACCGGGAAAATGTAACATATGAAATTAAATTAAGGACAATTGGACTGGACATGGATCTGTACGAGCTACCAAAGAATAATTGGTCCTCAAACATTGACATGTGGCCCGAAATCACATATCCTGACATCCAGGGTGTAGGGGATCATCACTGTTTATACCTGAAACAAATATACATGGTATCATCATCACTGACAACCAGGGGCTAAAAGTAGGCACAGAACCAACTGATCCAAAGTCCATTTACAGTAGACCGTGAACTGACCCCAGTGAATATATGCATGATCTACTGGTACTGAGGAGATTTACGTCTAGTTGATATCAAGTACTTTATACAACACAGATAAAACTGCTTTGCACTAGCAAGGTAAGACTTTATTCTTGTAAATTATAATATTTTCCCACTTATTTTTAAATTTCAACATCATTCTTGTAATATTATGGCTTTATTGTCGGAATATGACGACTTTAATCTCATAAACAAATGACATTTTTGTTAAAGTATGAGTTTTTTTTATAACTACGACTTTATTCTCATGACATTGTGATTCTTTTTGTATTCGACTTTGTTATCATAAAATTATAGGTTTTATGTTGATATTTTATGACTTTATACTCGTAGTGACAAGTGTTTTTGTTTTCTCATGTGGCCCTAATACGTCGTCATAGCTTTATTCTCCAGTTCACCCGTATTTGAAAAATTGGGTTAACGTTAGTTTAAGTTAGTTTACAAATCATGTAGGAGCACAAGGTTCATAATCAAAAATGAAGACAAAAACCATGAAAGATCTAAACATGAAACCAAGCGCTTTACAAAGAAGTATTGTTAGCCAAAACAATACGTAATTTAAGGTATGATTTTACCCAAAAGTACAGCTTAAATTAATGTTAGCTGACACCAAACAGGATCCACAGATCTATGTTTGGTTTCCTGGATTTGTGGATCCATCTACTTCTCTTTTCTTTCTCTTCTGGTGTCTGTATAGCTCCGACTGCTTTTCAGACCTGTTCATACAATCAATCGCACAACAGCTCAGCCCCATTTTTTATTAAATATTGTTCTTAAGTTTAGACAGTATTGAAGCCAACGCTGCTACTCACCTCCCTCTTTCTGCCATTCAGTGGGCGTAACTGTGGTGACTTCCGCTAGCGGTGACGTCACATGCATACCCTCTATTGAAATAAATGTTGGAATGGCAGTCAATTAAAGTTTGCTCTCTGGTGGGACATTACTGTGTTTAGACCCATAACCACTGAGTACATAGAACAAATCTGATTAACATGCTTTTGTAATTAATCATTCATTCATTCATCTACTGGACCCACTTTATCCTCTCTAGAGTTGCAGGGGTTCTGGAGCATATCCCAGCTACCTATGGGCAAAAGCGGGGTACACCCTGGACGAGTCACCAGTTCATTGCAAGGCCAACATACAGAGACGAACAACCAATCACCCTCACATTCACACCTATGGGCAATTTTAGGTTGACCAATTAACCTGTCAGTGCGTGTCTTTGGAAGGTGGGAGGAAGCCGGAGTACCTGGAGAGAACCCACACAAATACAGGGAGGACATGCAAACTCCACACAGAAAGGTCCCTGGTTGGAATTGAACCCAGGACCTTGATTCATTTTTTAAAGTATATAGAGACTTTGTGGACACCATCACACTGTCATCAAGATGTTTATGAAGACTAAGGTTGTCAAGGAGGAATGCAACATGTGGCCAAACCTAATGCTTCTAATTTAAGTCAAAAAAGTTGTACTTTGGTCTCATTCATTGGCAGAGTTTTTTTTTCCAATAACACTCTTATTCACTTATTCACATGGTGTTTAGCAAACTAGATGGCCTCAGTGTTTTCTTTTTGGAGAGGACTGCCTTCCTCTTCACACACAACTTGTTGTTCATGGTTCTCCTTATTGACTCTTGAACACTGATGAGAGGCCTTCAGGTTTTGAGATGTTGATTGTAAGTTCCCAGAGTATCACAGGCTTTGATTTTGGTATAACATCGTTTGTCTACTACTCCTAGTGAGAGCAACAGTGATGTTTGAACATACATGAGTATATAGCAGTGGCGGCTGCTCGTCTTTCAGACAGGGGAAGCTCATTGTCGGCTTACATTAAAAAAAAAAAAAAAAAAAAAGTCAAGTTATTTAAACATAAATTCGGTCCTCCGTTCCTTTTTAAGAAAATGGTCAGTGACCTTATCGTACCAACTAAACAAGAAAATGTTGAAATTATGTTAAATTGAAACAAGGAAGTACAATGAGTGTGTTTTATTTACAGTGCAAGAAATGAACGAGTAATTTCGTAGTGGTTTCTCTCTTGATTTCACAGCAGAATGCGTGATGGTATTAAACTGAACTCTGTCAAGTGAAGGAGTAGATCTCAAAATAGCTGTCAGTCAAAAGGGATTCAGCCTTTTGACTGATCCTCCAATCAGCACATGGAAGCTCGGCGTCCAGTCCAGCCGAGCTCCGCCCACAGCTCCATTCACCCCCAGAGACGCCGAGCGTCCAGGGGCGGGACAGCATTGTGGCATTTATCCAATTACTGTCCAGTTTTGAGGCAATGAAAAAAACTGTTCCACTCAGTCTCATTGAAGTGCATGGACGCTGAGCATCTACGGACAAATGCACTGAGCAGAGATCAAATGAGAAAACAGCGCAACAGGAATGTATGAGAAGTGAACAACATCGAGTCTGTTGATTTGTGAAAAAGCTGATTCTGAACGAACTCGTCTGTGAGATGAACGTGTTCTAACACATTTGTAGTCAATGAATTGTCAACACAACTGAACATATTTAACCATTTAATTTTCGTAATTTTAGGGGAAGCCGAGCTTCCCTTGCAGTCTATGAGAAATCGACTCTGGTATATAGTAACCTCGGTTCTCCATGTGAAGAGGTTATCAGTCACAGATTTATGTCTTGGGGTCATCATTTACACAGTTTGCTCCACTCAAACCAAATACTACTACTAAACTTCTACTACTACTACTACAACTACAACTACTACTACTACTACTACTACTTCTACAACAACTATTACTACTACTACTACTACTTCTGCAACTATTACTACTACTACTACAACTATTACTACTACTACAACTATTACTTCTACTACTACTACAACTATTACTTCTACTACTACTACTACAACTAGTACTACTACTACAACTATTACTTCTACTACTACTACTACTACTACTGCTACTACAACAACTATTACTACTACTACTACTACTACTACTACTACAACTATTACTACTACTACAACTATTACTACTACTACAACTATTACTTCTACTACTACAACTATTACTACTACTATTACTTCTACTACTACTACTACTACTACAACTATTACTACTACTACTACTTCTACTACTACTACTACTACTACTACTACGAATAATAATAATAATTCTTTAGAAATTCTTCTGAAACCCCCTACTGGTGAGGATTAAAGGTCATGTTTGTTCAGATTTTGACCTCAGGGTCTTGAAGACTTCCCTTCAAATGAATTGCTACTCCAAAAAGTCTAGATTTGTTTTACCCCACATATTTAAGATTTCACAATTAATTGCTTGACATTTATTAAACCAGGAAAGACTTGTTGAGATAAAGAACCAAAAATGTCCTTGCAGCAGCAGCACAGTTAACAAGGTTTAGACTGAAGACATTTAATGTTTTTTCTAATTTGTTTTTGTTTAATTGCATTTCCATTATCTAGTTTTCCGGCTTGCATGAAAATCTTATAATGTTTTAACTTGTATTTATGCAAAAAAAGACACAGTTGTAAAGGGTTCACGAACGTTCAAGTGACACTGTATGTCATTGCTACTGTGAGCAATTCATTGGAAGAACAAAGATTAATTTGCAACTCAGTTTTTTTATTTTATGAAATCAGTATCACAAATGCAAACCCTCCAAAAATTACTTTGGTGATCTGAATTAATTTCTCCACCAAATCCACAAGACTGTGTCTAAAGCTGCAGTATTACTTTCCCTTGTAGGTAAAGTCAGATTGTCATAAATCCCTCACACTGTCATATAATCAATAGTTATAATGTAATTTATAATACAGTATGAAAGCCTATATGATTAAAGACTTAAGTTGTTGAGGATTTTAACAGTTTATGATTCATCTGATTTATTGCAAATGAGAAAATCTCATTGTGCCAGCACCAATAAACCACCTCTACAGTTTTGGGACTGTCTCTCCCACTGTTCAACTTGCATAACTCACATCCATATTTCCATTTTATCAGCGGAGCTGTAATGAACAGATCTCAGATTACTGTTTGATGTCGTCCTTAATCCTTCCAGTCAGGCAACTGAGACACCTTCTGGACTGCCTCTGCTGAGCAGATTTGGATCAGGAGAGCTGGGACTGCCTGCCAATCAGCACACTGAATGCTCTGCATGTGTACTCTGGCTCTAATGCATTCAGGAAATAGCCTAATAACTAAACTGCATTCATCTGTAAAGAACCATGAAATGCAGTTTTGTCGCTCTGAGATGTGTGCCATTTACAAACACTTTCATGAAATATGAACACTATGTGAACTTCAGATATGAAACTGAAACACATAAAGAGCTTCACTGTTCACCCATGATACAAAGGGACTGAAGAAAAATCCATTATCCATTTTACAAATGTTTCCAACCAAATGATGTCTATGCAATATGGGGATGACAGAGAAAAAGATTGTGTCATAGATCTGGATGTATCCCACTGACACTCAACTTGTGCTGCATGGTGGGACGAACGATAGAAACTGTGTAATAGCTGTTTTCTTTTCTCGTGCAGACCGAATAAATTTAGAGAGCAAAGTGAAATAATTTATTTAACTTTAAGCGCCACAAAATATCACTCAGAATACATCATCATTAACTAAAATATACCATAAAACATACGACAATACAGACATTATAAATAAATTCATATAATATGATCTGTTAAAATATTATATTTTAAGAATTGCCAAACATACCTTTTAAAAGTGGTATCAATTTCAGGGGAATGTAAATTGTCACAGTGATGAAAAAAAACATATAATGTAACACTGTTTGATATGATATTCCTTTAATATCAAATTCCACCAAAAGTTGAAATCTAAAGTCCTGTACACACTAATGCAGACACCTGAAAAAATGGCCTCTTGTCCACACATTAACAGTGTTATAGGTCCAAAAAAAAAAAAAAAAAAGACTAAATAACTTTAGTTTATAGTATAACTTGTTGATGCTTACCTTCATGACAGATTAACCTCTGCATCGGCTGCGTCCAGTTTTACCCACTATTTTCACACAAACAGTGGTTTGTCCGTACTAGATTTTTGCATGTGGGCAAAGATATTTTGTGAAAAATTGTATTCACATTTATAGCGTGTACGCTTTTACATAATACAACAGCTACTTGACTGACCATTAAACTAAACATTTCTGCTGTAAAATCAACAATGTTTATTATGCTAATTTCCTGGGTCAGATCTCACACATTAACTTATCCTTTTATACTTATTTTTACTTTCACTTGCAAGGATATATTATTAGATACACCAAGAGAATCCAGATTTACAACCAGATCATCAGACTAAGAGCATATCAAGATCAAAAGACTGTCAAAATAATGCCATATGACTCTTTATTGACATTTTGACATGATGATAAATTAGAAATCCATGAAAAAATGTATGCAGTCTGAAAGATGTGAGTTATATGCAGTAGAGCAAAAGGTCCTTAAAAAACAATGAATGACCTTCAGACTTTGCTGCTTTTAAGACTTGGTTGTGGTGCTCTGACTGAAAAGGACACAGAGGACAAAAGAACACCGAATAAATTAAATCTGCCCAACCAATTACGCGCTCGCTGCCTATTTCTATTTAAGATAAACTTGATCATCCGGGTTTAAAACGCATTCTCCCAATTAAGTTTGACTGTTAACACAAACCCGTATACATGCTAATAACTTCTCAGACAGATCGATCCTCAATACTTAATATGCGTTTCACACGTTAATCCTCAAATGAAGCCTTTTTAACTCCTTTTGATTAGCCACTAAGAGTATATGAACCTGTGCACTTATCAGCAGGTTCTTATAATAATCCTGTGTATGTTGTTTGAAGAAAATCAACACAAATAGGATTTTAAGTCTTAAGGAAGATTAGTTATTGAAGTTGAATGCTGATGACGATATTAATATATGCAGTTAAATCAAAAGGCTTTATTTCACAGCAGGTATGTTACACAGGAAATACACATTTGTTGTATTAAATACTCTTGTCCTGCATTTGTCTGCCATGTTTCCCACAAAGCATTGTGTTCAATAACACAAACATTCATAAGAGTGTTTCTATTCTAGCAAAATTCGTGGGTGATGATAGATGGAATGAAATATCACTTACCTAACAATGAAACATGTGTTATGCAAAAATGCTGGATGATAGAAAGCAAAACTACCAAGACAGGAAAAATTACCCTATTTTTTATTTGAAACAAGCATTTTAAGAGTGATGGGTGTGTGTGTGTGTGTGTGGGGGGGGGGGATGGCAGACAGAAGACAGGAAAGCATGTGAGACATTAATGTTGGGAACTGATAGATAAAGAAAACAAAACAAAAAATACAGCGGAGATCAAATAGTTGTAATACTTACTTTAATATTTTATCCTTTTTTATTGTTACTGTGTAAAACGTTTATTCTTCTTGTATGTAAATGTGCATTTATATGACTATACTTTGGAAATAATGTGTTCTTGGATATATAAATACACTCCATATCTGAAGTAAGTGTTTTGTTTTCACACTTAAAAATCGATTTTATGGTTTCTATAAACCACTTATTTATTTTTTGTTTTTCTTTTTCACCTTTTTCTGTTTTTCCTATGGAGCTGAACCAAACCCCTGTCTCTCTTTTTGTGTGTGTGCACATGGCTATTGGTTTATCACAGACACATTCATTCTCACCACCACACATACAGGCAATTTACTGCACCCATTTTATCTGACCTGCATGTTTTTGTACTGTTGTGTTAAAATTCTGAAGAGAAAAAAAAAAAAATCACTCTATTCACTGAACAGTCAGCCACAATGTATAAGCACATGACTGAGTGCTTTGAGGCCAAGAAATATTACATATTATTCAGTTATTCTAAACAATCTGAAATCACACACACACACACACACACACACACACACACACCTATACACACACACACACACACACACACACACACACACACACATATATATATATATATATATATATATATATATATATATATATATATATATATATATATATATACATACATACATACAGGGTGGGGAAGCAAAATTTACAATGAACATCTAGTTGTTTTTTTCTCAGCAGGCACTACGTCAATTGTTTTGAAAACAAACATACAGGGGTTGGACAAAATAATGGAAACACCTTAAAAAATCAACAAAATATAATTTAATATGGTGTAGGTCCGCCTTTTGCGGCAATTACAGCCTCAATTCTCCGAGGTATTGATTCATACAACTTGTGAATTGTTTCCAAAGGAATTTTAAGCCATTCTTCAGTTAGAATACCCTCCAACTGTTTTACAGATGATGGCGGTGGAAATCAACGTCTTACTTGAATCTCTAAAACTGACCATAAATGCTCAATAATGTTGAGGTCTGGGGACTGTGCCGGCCATACGAGATGCTCAACTTCATTAGAATGTTCCTCATGCCATTCTTTAACAATTCTAGCTGTATGGATTGGGGCATTATCATCTTGAGGTGAAGGTGTTTGCATTATTTTGTCCAACCCCTGTATATTGATGTCATAATCATACCTAACACTATTATCCATACCTTTTCAGAAACTTTTGCCCATATGAGTAATCAGGAAAGCAAATGTCAAAGAGTGTGTGATTTGCTGAATGCACTCGTCACACCAAAGGAGATTTCAAAACTAGTTGGAGTGTCCATAAAGACTGTTTATAATGTAAAGAAGAGAATGACTATGAGCAAAACTATTACGAGAAAGTCTGGAAGATACTATTAAAGAAGAATGGGAGAAGTTGTCACCCGAATATTTGAGGAACACTTGCGCAAGTTTCAGGAAGTGTGTGAAGGCAGTTATTGAGAAAGGAGGACACATAGACTAAAAACATTTTCTATTATGTAAATTTTCTTGTGGTAAATAAATTCTCATGACTTTCAATAAACTAATTGGTCATACACTGTCTTTCAATCCCTGCCTCAAAATATTGTAAATTTTGATCCCCACCCTGTGTATACATATATATATATATATATATATATATATATATATATATATATATATATATATATATATATATATATATATACACATATACATATATATATACATATATATATATATATATATATATATATGTATATATATATATATATATATATATATATATATGTATATAAAATTAATTAGTGTAATTCAGTGAACAAAGGGCGAGGCTAAGCCTAAGCTGAACACTTTGACCTCTGATCACTTAGCACCGCATCAAGAACATCATTTGTCTGTAGCTGATGTTTTATCTATGTTTTGTCTTTGTCTGTTTTATCTGTGTTCAGACACACTGTTGACTTCTCTGGGCTCTTAGGCATCTGGGATGGGCCATCACTGTGGAAATATGGATTGTGCTCAGACCAATCAGTATCCAGGTCTTTTTTTTTTTTTTTTGGAAGAAATAGCAGTTGTGCTCTCTGGACCAAAGCCAAAAGTGTCCATCCAGACTGTTACCAGCAGCAAGTCTGAAAACCAGGATCCATCATGGTCTGGAGTTTTGTCAGTGTCCTTGGCAGAGGTCATTGTACTTCTGTAATGCACCGTTAATGCTGAGACGTACCATGAGGTTTTGGAGAAACACATGCTGCTTTCAGGACGACAACTCTTCCGGGGACACCCATGCATATTTCAAGACACTCTAAAACCACATTGTGTGATGGACCGGCCTGATGCAGTCTCCAGTAGAGAGTGTGTGGAGTATTTTGAAACGAAAAATGCAGTACCAAAGGCGTTGTACTCAACGTCATTAAGACTGATTTGCATGCAGAATGGGACAAAATTACACTTGAAACGTTTCATCACTTGGCGTCTTCTATCCTTAAACAGCTTTTTAAGTGTGAAAAGAAAAGGCAACACCACAGCAGGATACATTTTTTTGTAAAGCGTTGCAGGAATCAAAACTGAAATGACTGTTTATTTTGGTAAAAACGATATATTCCATGTGGTGAAATGTCATATTATGTTTTGTTGCATTGTTTACAGGTCAAAGATACAGTATTTTGTGGCTGCAATAAAGAGAAAGTCTTTTAAGGCACAAAATGTCAATATAACCCACAGTAAGTGCAGCTCTAGCAGCTCAGATTGTATAAGAGAATATACTTACTTATCATTTAAGCGATTGCTCTCATTTTCAAGTCCCCAATAGATATGACTGATTGGTTTGTCAATGATGTGGTGTTTCTAATGAAAAACTAATCAAACCACTTACACTAATGGCTTTCAGTGGAAATGTAACTAAACGTGCAGATAGTCCACAGTGAGAAACTTTTTTGATAACTTATGATTTTAGCTCAAAGTGCAAAAACAGCAATGCAGAGTTAATGTTATTCAGGTGGCAGCTAACTTTGTGAAGGAAAGAAAATGACTGGATCACTGATAAATACTCATACTGCCAGATGGAATGTAGTATGGAACTTTGGCTGCTTTACAGTCTCTGATATTTAGCCCTGTTGATTTTGTGAAGGGCTGGTGCCTGTAGCATCTGTTACCATGACAACCATAGGCGGTATACATGTCTCAGGGTCCTTTTGGTCCTCGGCAAAGAGTGCACAGCTGACTCTGTAGCCCTAAGTCGCTACCTCTTGCTGGTTTTGAAGTAGAGCAATTGAAAGTGTTTTAGAGTGGGGCAGCGATGCGACCATGATTGCTGTTCTTGAGCAGCAGCAGAGGAGCTTGTTGGCATCAGAGACAAAAGCTGTAATCTGGATAAGGCCTTTCAGAGTCAATAGTTTTGGATATGTTTTTCTGTTGGCCAAGTTTGCGAATCAAGGCTGGCACTAAAAAGAAATCTTAACACCGACACTTAAGTCTTTCAAACTCAACAAGCTGTCTGCTTTCTCAAAGAATGACACACTTCTCAAGACGGTTACTGTAATTATAGTAATCTTTTTCAGGTATAAGGAAAGGTCAAATCTTTTAAACTTCAGTTGAACTTTGTCAATTAATTACTTTTATTTTGTAGCTCAGATCTAGTAAACCTCAAAAAACTGCAGACTGCTTTTGAGCTGGTCATTACCAACTCAAACTGTGCACCCAAACGCCTTAGAAAATTACATTTTTATCATCCAAATAGTTTCCAGTTGGCCTACGTCAGTGTGGATTTGTGACGCACAAGGATTGTGCAATGTTCCCAAAAAAGGAAGCGGCTTGGAAACACTTTGGAAGGTTTGCTTTGAGTCTTTCAATAACTGAAAAAAGAAAGAGGGCATGGTATAAAATCAATTTGAGAGTTCAGTTTTGTTTTCAGTTTATTTACCTTACTACTGATATAGGCTGTAGAAGGATGTAGCACATTTCTGAGGTTTACATATAAACTGCCTATAAAATTGGAATAAAATATATTTACCTCTTCTCATGAAATGATTGTGACAATGGGATTCATTCTTGATAAAGTGTAACTGGGACTCTGTGTGTAATCATTGTACCTGATCAAAGGTGATTAGCGATGTGCATAAATAGGAATAAAAACAGGAAAATGTCTGAAAACAAAATTATTCCACCTTTATGGGCAGCAGTGTGTATATAATGGTTAAAGCTTAAAAAATAAGTCAATATTCAATAAAAATAAATTTCCCAAATGTGTGTACAAATTAGTGTCTTGTATCTTATGTGTCTTGTGGGGATTTTTCTGCATATTTGTTTCAACATATTACAGTTTGGGTTTTTTTTTTTTTTTTTGGTACGTTTTGAGTGTACCAGTCTGGTGAGTCACCGTTGAAGAAACTGTTACGTATCTCTTGGTTAAATGTGAAGGGGTCTGTGTGTCAAAAGGGCGCATGGGTTTAGAGCGGATGTTTTCTATGTCTTAGTACTGGGTTGCAAAAAGATTCCAGGTAAGGTCTATTTAATTAAAAGTTAATCAGAATGTAGTACATATTCAGTATTTATTTCATAATATCTGTGACTGGGTTTCATTAAGTAAATCCATGGTATTTCATAAAAGAGTGTCCTATAATCTGTTTTAAATGAAAGAAATGGTATCATATTTTTCTGCTTTAAATGAATGCGTGGCTTAGCAAAACTTAATCTAATGCATGGATTATTTTAGTTAATCCATGCATTAGATGCAATTAAAGTACCTTTTTACTCATTAAATGGTAATCAGAAAAAGGCAAAAGCCACCAGTTAGTTAAGCCTTTATATGGAAATTGCCTGGTTACTGTGATTCAGAAATATGATAATGCCTGTGATCAGAGAGAAAGTGTGTGTTGAACTATGAACTTTACTTTAAAGCAGCAGCTCTTTGCCGTATTAAACAGATATTGCAACTTTAAAAATCAGTGGTGGTATTGGATGTTGATGTTTAATTTTAGCACAGATGAGTCATTGGTGAAATTATTATATCTAAGAGCCTGTTAATCACTTCAGCTGATTTCCTCCTCTGTGAAGCAGAAGATATGTTGAACTTTTTATCCTCCTCATATGCATTACAGTGGAGAAGCAGCCTTTTAATGGAATCAATGCAGACTATTAGTATGAAGGCGTAATTATAAACAGTAACCCTGTAAAGCCTGAACCGTTAAATCATTGACAGAAAATTCCAGTTCTTTTAAACTGGAGCCTTTATTGATCCTTCTGAACAACCCCCCCAGAATTTTTTTTTAAATATCAATTTCCATGCATGAGTTTCAAGTTTGTATTGTATTTGATACATTGGGCCTCAGAGCTCAAATATTATTATTTTTGGACAAACAAAAGCATAATATAACACAAACATGTCTAACAAATTGGTAATTCCTTATCAAAATTGGAAAAGTTCTGCGTCCTTCCTCATTAAAGGTGGGGTGCGAGATGTTTTCCTGGAGCCTTTTTTTATGATATTGCTAAAAATCCCCATTCACACCCTGATTACAACCAATTAATTAAATTTTCTAACACAAAAATAAAAAAATGTAGTCACCTGTGAAACAGCTGGAGCCCAAGCATGAGCCGTCCATGCATACCTTATTCAGTCTCCTCCAACACCCCCACTCTTACAGAACACCCCCATTTATACCTACCTGACTAACGTTACATTCCCTAGTGATTTATGTTGGTGACAAAACAGTTTGCCGGTGAACTTTCCATCCAAATATAGTTAATATAGCCAAGCTCTGGCTCAGGCTTATTTTCCTGTACCAGTGCTCTAAGCCTTTGAGAACGGACGATTCATGCACAAAGAGGGGTACGCATAGAGGGGGGAGGGACAAGTGACAGTTGAATCTGATAGACATATCACCGTTCAATGATTTCGATTGGGCGCTTAAAATGATTGGATGGTGTTTTTTCAGTCCTGTCCGTTCCACAGGTGACTACATTTTTTAATTTTTGTGTTAGAGCATTTTAATAATTGGTTGTAATCACGGTGTGAAGGGGATTTTAAGCAATATAGTAAAAAATGCTCCAGGAAAACATCTCGCACTCCACCTGCAATGACAATCTTGTAGTGCACAGGTGTCAAACATGCGGCCCGGGGGCCAAAACCGGCCTGCCAAAGGTTCCAATCCGGTCCACGGGATGAATGTGCCAAGTGCAAGTTAGGGCATCAAACTCAAAAATAATATCATAATAACCTATAAATAATGACAACACCAATTTTCTCTCTTTGATTTAGTGCAAAAAACCATTAAATTATGAAAATGTTTACATTTACAAACTATCCTTTAACAATAAAATGTGAATAACCTGAACACATATGAACAACCTGAAATGTCTAAAGAAAATTAAGCACAATTTTAACAATTTTCTGCCTGTTACTAAATGTTTTGTGCCTTTGTAGATCTGCTCTGTAAGTGCACATGTATAAATGATAAGTCGAGGCAGAATATTGATAATAAAATTGCACTTATCTTTCTTAACAAATTTCTTTTTTTTCAGGATATTCATATCCTTTTTGTTTGGATAGTTTGTAAATGTAGATATTGGCATAATTGAATGCTATTTTTTTTGCACTAAAACAATTTTGAGTTGTAATTATTTATAGCCTATCATGCTATTATTTTACAGGTTCAGCCCACTTCAAATTAAATTAGGCTGAATGTGGCCCACAGAAAAAATGAGTTTGACACCCCTGTTGTAGTGTCACTGGAAAGGCCTCTTGTGAATGAATTCCTCCCCCTGGTGGATTATCCATGTATTGCATGTATCTAATTGTATACATCAGGTTCTTCAAGAAAAAAATATCACACTGATCATGTAGAGGGCTTCAAAACTCATGTATCAAATACGATACGTTTGGTGTTACAGGGTTAACAACCCATTTACAGAGTTTTGTTTTGGTTTTTTTTAATTAATAAGTCTCTTAATTTTATATCTTTATTCAAAGTTGTTCTCAGAAATAAAATGTCATCAACAGGTATAGCGTCATTCAGTTCATTCCCTTGATTTCATTCCTCTGACATCGCATGGTGTTGGCACGTGTGCATTGACTTTGATTGTGAGGATGAGTCAAGACCACAATCTGGATAGCATCCCCTACAATTATTCATCATGAGCAAGCAGTAATTTCTTCTCTGTCCCCCCCCCCCCCCCCCCCCCCCCCCTCTTTCTTAATCATAATCCTTGCCTCTGGTGCTGGATCACCTCCAGCCACTTGTCCATGTCCTGCTGTCTGCTGCAATCTAATCTGCTTTTACTTTTCCAATGCCTCGTCTGTGGCAGTTCTTACGTCTGTCTCTCACACTCCGCAGAACAATGCTGGCAAAGTGTACGACGATGTTTATTGTGAGGCTACTAATTGTTTGAAAATATTTCAGCACAAAGAGTGATTAGGAAGTCTATTATTGCGCTGACAGGCAAATGAAGAAGTGTATGTATCGTTTCTTATGGTAATTTCTGACTTGTATTTCAGATGACTGGAGCGTAGAAGTGAATTTATTAGAAGGACGATGGGGTTCTATAGGTGAAAGAAAGTACACATGTTTCTAATTAGACAGATAGTTTTCATCTATCAGTGTGACGGACATGCAGAGCACACTAATTTGCCAGTTTAAACAGATGCTTCCTCTAGTTTGAGTCTTGTTTGAGTCCCAACTAAAGGGCAACAGAACTCAGATAAAAGAGGAGATGGGAAAGTGTGCAAAAAGGAAAAGAGATCTGAGAAGTTGGTTACACTAAGAAAACAAACAGAAGAAAGCATCAAAAAGAACAGTTTTTATACACTCTCACTTTTAACTTAATATTGACGTGCACTGACTTCAGACATTTACAAATGAGCAGCTGTCACAAAGTATGATGTATTAATATTTATTTCCATAGTATTGTGTTTCAGGAGAGCTGTACACATAATGCATATCTTTTTTTTTTTTTTTCTTTTTCTTTTTGTACACAAAGCTTATTTTTTGATGAGACTCAGTGTCACAACCAAGCCTCTGGAGAACCAAAATGTCAAATTCCATTACATTCCACAGTTTTCCCTTTGGTTCTTGTTACTAAGACTGTCCTCTGGGTATCACGACCTGCACCTCTTGGTGAATTCTAGTCAATGAACATTGATCATAAATAACATCAGACAAGCATGCACATTCACACAGCCTCTGGAACAAAAGACATTTATTAAGACAACAAAGTCAAGTGGCTGAAAGCCTTAAAGGAAGCAATGCCATTTCAGTCACCAATTCCCAATTACGTTCTACAAAACTTTCTTTTCCGTGTCGTCCAATTTAATCAGGTGCCTCTTTACACCAGAAAAATAATAAAACATTACCATATTTCTTTTTTTTTTTTTTTTTTTACACAAGAGTCACTTATGATATAAGAAACACACTCAGATGCCACATTTGATAAATATTAACATTAGCAACACTTTAATGAACGCCTTGCAGAATCGATGTGGGCAAACAGAAACTTTACTGACTGTGGCCAGTTACTTGGCTATTGAGGGTAAATATTTATTAGGTGAAAAGGGGTTTGTGCTTTGCAAATGGTTTGAATTGCTGGTTCTCTAATGTTTTCCATAGTTTTAAGTGTGTACATTGTTTTTTTTCTTTGTAAACACAACAGGAGGTGCATAGAAAAATGTGTTTCACTTTTTCAGTGGTCAGTCTGTTTTTTCCTTATGGCAGTAAGGGCAGTCAGTTATGTTCCCAATGCTCACCTTTTTTTTTTTTTTTTCACATAAATATAACAGTGATGCGTCCTTATTTTATGCTCAAGTGTGAGCTAATGTTGCGATTCCATTACTTAAGCTAAATATTGTCGCAAAACACAACTAGGCAGATAGATAAAACGAAAAGAAGAGAATAACACAGTCATATGTGAGTCCTGTGTCTGCATTCATTTTATAAACCATAGGATTCCAGATGTTTACCGAGTTGGTTTCTACTGGATAAACACTATCCTCTAGCCATTTATTTGTCATAATATTTTGTAATACTTATTGAAAATTTGCCTCAACATATATCTTGCTTACTGTATCTTTACCTGTTTTGATAGCGTTGCCCTCTCTTGACATGTGATTTAATTACTAAGTTCTGTGATTTGTCAATATCTTGCGATCTGTGTGGTTGTGCTGAATACACAGTACCAGTTATCAAAATAAAGCAGCTGTGTGAAACAGCTAATAAATGCCACGGTGCTGAGAGAACAGAAATCTCTTGGTAAAAAAAAAGACAGGATCTAAGTCTCCCAAGCCCATAAATACAAGGGAATGTCTCTTAGTAGATTGTGCTTGAAGGCTAGACAGGGTGCAAGCAACAGCATATTGACATTTGGGAGTGTGTCAACTCATTTGAGTACAGCACTCAGAATGATTAGCCTCACCACACTCACAGACCTTAGTGTTTCTCCTCCTCCAAATGAAAACAGTGTGACACCCTTCACTACTCACTGTGTTTATGTTGAAGGCAGAATTGTATTGACATCCATAAATTTGCTTTGTCAACTGACACTTAGCATACAGTTTAAAGATGTTAGAAATGTTTCACTGTGATAGATTTCCAGCTCAAAAATGTGAAGAAGCTCACAAAACGCTTCCCTTAATGCTACAAAATAGATTCAAACTATGCTTTTATCTGCTTCTATTACCTTTGGATTTACCCAAAAGTCATATTCTGCAAAAATGAAGTTAATAATACTTGAAAGGTGGATTAGAACCCTTTTGTTCAGAAGAACATATTAAAACTGCCATCTTTTCAGTATGAAAACAAGATTCATCACAGGATTTGGAGGTTATAATAACAGACTGTGTTAAAGCCCGGTGAGATATTGCTCCAAAAGACTAAAGCTGTGAGTTGATGCTGCTGTGCCAAGTTGAAATGACAGGACAGAACATTTTAATTATGCGCTGAAAAACAGCGCACATACCCTTTAAGCTGCCCGACAAGGTGTCACATTCAGTAGAATGCAGAAGTGGTAAGTAAGAGTGTGGACAGTGTGCATAGGGAACATAAATGAACATAGTTACATAACATTGCTGTGGGGTGTATAGAAAGAAAACACAAAGGGGAAAAAGACAATATTTGTTCTTCTGCTTCGGCAATTGAGCCCCCTGCCTGAGGTCTGCATGTGAACGTCTGTGCGATGCTGCAGAGGACATTTTTTATAGATGAATGTCCTGAATACATAAAAAGAAGCAGTATGGAGGCAAACAGGGTTTTCAGAATGGGGTAGTTTTAATAGAAAATATGGCACTTGCCGTAATATTTTATAATTGACACTACTGTATAATCTGTAAGGCAGTACTTTTGAATGAAAAGAAGACCCTTAAGAAGTAGATCTTCCAAAGGGTAATAACTTTACATAGTGAATACACCTAACTACTCTAGTTATGCCGATGTCTTTGGTTTGAATATAGGTCTTTGTTCTGTAAGTGCATCTAAAACAATTCTCCAGTTTTTACTTTACACCACTGTGATGTTACTTCTGGAGTTTGTACTAATTCAGATCTCTGTTCCCTGAAGCTACCTGGATGCCACTTCTGCTTCTTAAGTGGTGGTCCTCATCTTAATTTCTTCTTTGCAATAAACACTTAATGTGCCTCTGCTTTCCACAATATTTTTCACCACAAAGGTCATTGTTTACCTGCTATGAATATTTATAATGTCACATAATTTTGCATCTGTTACCCTTCTTGATCTATGGCTTTGCACCTTCTTTTCCTTTAATAAGAAGACAACAATAATCTACAATGGAATTTAAATGAAAATTGCTGAAATTCCTTTTAATCTGTGCCATAATTCACAATCTATACAATTCGAAGTTAATATTGTTGTGGAATTTTGCTCAAGGTTTCTCTTCATGAGCAATAGTCCAACACTGGAAAGCTAATGTATTCACAGTGATGCAGTGAAGTCGAAGCAGGGGATCTGGGAGGCTGTTTTAGATGCACTTTGCAACTGTAGAGAATTACTGGATAAGGAGGTTAAGCATAGTCCAATAATAAACTGTCGATTGTGTGGGGATGTTGAAGTTCAATTGCATGATGAAAACACATTTTGTATACATCACCAATAGAAATATAACAGTTATAAACCACACTAACACTAATTTACAAAATACCCCTTTACGATGTCTTCATACTCCCTTTATATGGCAGCTATTTAATTTCCGACAATTATAACACTACATAATGCTCGATAGGCACCCTGAGATGGGAATACAGATGAGCTTGATGAATTATCTACATCGTTCAAAACACAAGTCACTTAAAAGGCAATGAATGTCACTCTTCTGTCAAATTAAACACAACAAATTGACAACAACTCCTGACACTTCTGCTGATGTGTGCTTTTTCTTTCTTCTTTTTCTTTTTTTTTTGTTTTTAAAGACTGTAAGCATCAAAATATGTCAGAAATGTAGTTTTTTATTAGAAAATCAACTCCATTAAGATCAACTACATATGAAATCAAAGCCTAAAAATTGCAACTGTATAAGGCTTAACACTCAAACGTTGGAAAAATAGCCGCTGTATATGATGCAGGAAGAAGAGGAACCTATTTATACTGTTGCTCGTTGTATATTTTTGACCTTTTTTTTTCCACTTGGGCGGAAGATTTCGTCTTTTATGAGGCAGCTGAATGTGTGAAATCATTCAATGTTTTTTGTTACTCTGTGGCTCTGAGATAGGAAGTACATTGTGGCGTCTGAAATACTTGGGTTTGATCATTTTAAGTCAATCAGACAGAACCTGCGATCTTCCATGTCAGAAAGCAAAGTATTAGAAAGCCATTCATGCTATTGAATGCTAATGAAAAACTATTGCACTGCAGACTTTTTAATACGTTGACATCAGTGTGGGCTTTTGTTTGTCAGATTGTTCTGTACTTTCAACATTATCTATCTCAAACCATTCATTGGAAGCTGAAAATAAATGTATTTTGTTTTTCTTGTCTGGGATGCGTTGATTAATATGTTCAGTAGTCATCAACAGCAAACACATTAAGTAAAATCACAGTAATCATTTTTTCTCTTCCAGGCAAAATAAAAGGGTTTCAACCTGTAATAGTGACTTGCCTGATCAATATATTCTTTTTACATTCATGTCCCTTAAAAGGTGGACTGCTTACCATTCACTGAGTTTAAGATATGCAAAGCAGATCTGAATCCAAGCCTCATCAAATTGCTTTTAGAAACACTGGAATAAAAGCATGGACGATACAAAGGTGGGGATATGTTTGTATTCGTCAAAGATACTGACAATATCCCAAAGGTTACTAATCTGATCTTTTACATTTAAATACACAAAATTGGACCTGGAAATACCCTAAATCAATATACAGTCCGTGTATCATTCATTCTTTTCATATTCAATTGAGAATCAACAATCGGAAAACGAAAAAATGACTCATTTCATTATTCGTGTACAATTCAAAAACTAAAAATAAAAAAAACAGTTGTTTTCCATTATTTTGACTGAATGCATAAATTAAAAATTGGAAATAAACAAATAGACTTAATGTGGGGTTTCATATTGACATTTTTGATATCCAATTTTGTATGATCGAAGTTACTGACTTCTTCGTGTGATCATAATAATACTAATGTGACACCCCCGTTCTTTCTTTCTTTTTCTTTCTTTCTTTCTTTCTTTCTTTCTTATTTTTTATTCTTTTTTTTTTTTTTTTTTTTTTTTTTTTTCAGTTGTCATGTCGTCCTCCCCTTTTTCCACCAAACTGGTTCCTGGGCCAGATTTTGCTTAATAAACTTGAGAAAAAAAAAACAAAAACAAAAAACTTAAAACCTGACATTTAGTCCATTTGCTTATTTACGATTTTTTATTTGTGCATTCAATCAAAAGAATGAAAAACTCGTTTTTTGATTTTTGATTTGTAAATGAATAATGAAATGAGTCATTTTTTCATTTTCCGATTGTTGATTCTTGATTGAAAATGAAAAGAACGAATATACGAATATATGTATATATATATATATATATATATATATATATATATATATATATATATATATATATATATATATATATATATATATGTCCTAAAATTGAACACACTAAAGATCTTGTGTTGCTCTTTTCACAAATCAGTGCATTGTTGATTTAGGCTCATTTTGAGACATTGTTTCCATATTTAGTCAAACTACATCTGTGGCATTTTGCATATTCATTTATTGTTTGATATCTTGAAAAGTCTAAGCACTAGGCCATTCATTAAAACTAGGAAATTAATGTTTATTTTACCAATATAGGTTAAACGTATTGTAACTTATTATACATTTTCATGCATCTTTAATTGCATTTTTCTTTTTATTCTAAAAACCAGATAAAAAATGTGACATGCTTGTTTGATGAGTACAGCAGCAGTAGCAGATAACCACTGTAGGTGTCCTCTACTTACTACATCACATACATGACGTGTTAAGATGAAAACTAAAGAAGTCATGAATAATGAGATTCATATAGTCATATAGTTGTGGACGTGACTTGCTTTGAATAATCTGATGCTGACTTTGCTCCTGAATCATGTTAAGCATTAATAAGCTGTATGAGCTTTATTAAGTTTATTACTAAGTTTATTCTTTTCTTATTCTTTGGAGTGCAAGAGGGCCAGACTAGGCAGCACAGTGGTATGCTACTGCCATGTTTAGGCTCAGTGTGTTTATCCCACTGTATTTCTGTCACTATGTCAGATCCCATCAGAGTGATACTGTACATTATAGACAGACCAACACAGTCTCCTCCTCTGCAAATGTAGCATTCACGTGAGGCAAGTTGAAGTATTTGAGGCTTTTGAAGTTACTACAGAGAGGTGTATGCTTATCAGTGGTTGCTCATTTTTGTGAAACATGTCTAAGAGTTTACAGCAGCAAAGATTAAAGGATATTACATTTTAATGTAATATTAAAGTACCATTCAGATTGTTTTTTAGAGTTCTCAAAGAACAACATGAAACTGGAATGCATTGCTTAGTTCTCCAACGACATAGCATTTTTTTTTTTTTTTTTTTTTTAATGTTGGCACTGGTATTGTTAAATGGGTATGAAACAAGACAAAACTTTTTGTACAAAGTTGTTGGGTGGATCTTCAGATGATGTTTTGAAAATTCAGTTGCATAAAACTCTATAAATATTTCCACTGACACAGAACTGATAGACGTCGACAAATGTCAACGAAAACAAAGCCGTGTATTTCAGTTTCAGCTGTTGCTTGATACTCTTAAGCTGCACAACCATCTAAATGTCACATAAAAACAGGAATTACCATTAAACACACTCAAAAATCCAGGTTTCGTAGTTGAGACTTCATTCCTTGTTTGTGCGATCTCTGACTGACTCGTTGTTGTTGAGCGGCGGAGGCGGTGATTGCTTGCTCCTCATGCTCCTGCCATCCGTGGCGGCTCGGGAGGTCTCTGTCACAAAGAGGCGAGTCACCCAAACTGACGTGACAATGCGTTTGTACTCATTCCTGAAGTTCCTGTTGAGTAAGCCATAGATGATGGCATTCAGACAGCTATTGAAATATGCCATGAAATAGCTGACCACAAAGAGCCACTCTGGGATACGGGGAGCCACACGGGACGGATCTATGGCAACTGCTAAGCCAATCAGGTTGAGTGGAGCCCAGCAGATGGCAAACAACACAAATACCACAAACATGGTGATGAAATTCCGCATGTCACTGGGTCTGAGGCGAGGACTCTCCTCAGTCTTTACTTTACGTCGCACCTGGACAAGATAAGAAGACATGATATATGACTTTCATGCATATACATATACATAGATAAGACAATCTATCTCTTTGAGCATCTCTTTTTCTACACAAACATCGATATGCAAAACGACACACTTTCAGTGGCACACACACTGAAATGCACAAACATCCACACTTTCAACACTCGGCTATCAAACATAATACCACAGCTGATATCACAGACACCAAATGTGGCACATCTTTGCACATCTAGAGCCTCTCTTCTAATCTACGCTGTACTATTAACCCATAAAGACCCAAACAGCCACTGGCGACCAATAAAATCTCCTGATCTAAACTGTTTAATATCAGTTGATCCACTAATTCTATCAATACATGTAAATAACTGGTATAAAATGAAGCTTATCATCTTTTCATGGTCATCAGATACTGGGGCGCCCATAAGGGGGGGTAAACATGACAAATTCCTGGGGCCCAGCATTTGTGAGGGGCCCATAGAGCAGTGGAGGGGGTCCAGTGGATACAGGTTAGAAGTTGTGAAAATTTCGTGTAAGATCCGATGTGTAAAACAGGAGAATAGAGAATAGAAGTCGGGAGTTGGATGTTGAAAGTATGTTAAGTTTCAGTTTCTTTTCATGCTAGCATAAGTGACGTTATGTACAGATTGAACCCCCACCCACATACCCCCCAGATTGGGAAGATACTGAATTTGTGAAGGGTCCACAATGTTTATGCTTTCATGGGGCCCACAGCTGATCAGATATGACCCATTTGGACGTTCAGAGGCTCCATAGTTACCGTGGAAACATCATCTTCTTCTACAACATTGATTCACCAGTAAAACCCATGGAGTTGGATCAATGACAGTGGATGGACACACTTAGTTTATGCTCAGTTAATGATACATTTTGTTGAAAACGTCACATTTTCTTCATTTTTCTCTGTTTTTGACATTATGACAATCGACTTTAATCTGAGCTTTTATGGACATCTCCATGATCAGTGAATTAAATATAAGAAAATACCTGATTTTCATTGAAAAAATGCAAAACACAGCAGATACTATTGCAACAAATGGTGATAAATAGCTTAAGAAAGGGTAAATAGAAAGAAAAATTCACAAATGTAGCACTGGGTCTTAATGGGTTAAATATCAAATGTTACAAAAATGTCCAAAGTGACTTGTGTGGTTTCAGCGGAGAGGTGATGCATTTTGTCCGAGTGTTCTGGCATTTAACTTGGCTTCTTTAGTCAAAGGTCAAAAACTGAAGGTCAAAATTTTTAAACTTGGAAAGACCAGTGTTGCAGGTCCAATTCGAAATCTGGTTAGATGATCTTATTATATAATCACAGAGGCGCATTCATCATTTATGGATAATAATGTGTTTACAGGTTCATTTGAATTCCCTAATCATACTGTTTTCATTAATAACAGGTTTAATTAATGTGCCTTGCGTGGCGGTAGAGTCATAAATAAACTGAAGAGAATTTAAAAAACTGACCTGAATTACAAGTACCCAGATGCGTAGATAACAGAAGGTAACCACGGCAATGGGAACCAGGAAGTGAACCACCACTACTGCCACAGTGTAGGAGCTGCTTACATTCTGGGCGAAAGTACAGGAGTAGACCCGCGGGTCGTAACGTAAGGAACCAACAAAGAAATTTGGGACGATGGCCACTACTGTGAGAAGCCATATTAAGGCAACAAACAACAGAGTGTTGCGATAGCTGTATAACCGGCTATAGGAGAATGAGTGACAGATGTAGCAGTATCTGTTTACTGCTATTCCGGTGATGTTGAAAATGGAACCGATGACGCTCAGTCCCATTAGAAAACCACTGACCTGTAAAGAAGCAAATTGTTTATGTCAAGAAATAGTAGCACTGGTGTAAAGTCAGGCTTCATGTGTTGTATCTGATTTGGTCTTACCATGCACTGTGTGTTTCCCAGCGCCCATCCATCGTGGAAGAGAGCGTAGAGCACAAGGGGATAGGGGTAGAAGGCTACCACAAGGTCAGCAAAGGCCAAACTCACCACAAACACATTACCTGGACAGAAAACACAGGAACACTACTAATAATTTTGTCTTATTTGAGCCACATAGTCTATGTACTGTGCATTTTAACGCTGCATTTATTCTATAACCTACTCATTTCAGCACATTAATTTGCAAAATGTTACGAACCTCGAAGACAGGAGTTAGTCACATCTTAATCAGGTAGAAACTTAACTATTCCCCGCAAATATTCAGTAAGCTAGAGGGATTTGGTAATTTGTTTGCAAGTTGTTTTCTGCTATGGTTAAGTGCAAATATCTGCCTACCCATGGGCCAATCTGGCTGCCGACTTCAACAAGATTGTTGGCAGAGTGGGCTGTGATTGCACACTAAAGTTTTCTAGCCTCTGCCCCACAGCCAGTTGCCTCGTCCTGAACTAAGTTTTATTAGAGAAGGCAGAGTTGGTGTGACTTGACAGAGTATAGAAGAAGAAGACACTGCACTTGAGCTACTGTGACACCGGGGGCACACAGGTCGTTTTTCATCTAACTAAACCTCAGTCTAATCCAAAGTGCGATCTGCAGCTCTCACAGTCCAGTTGGTGTGTGGTAGGAAGAATGCTGAAGTTGTGTTTTCATTAACTCAATAGTATGAGCTGCTCCATTTATGCATCACCAGTAGCTTATTCACCAGCTGCTGGTTTTGCGGCACAGCATGGTCATTATAATGATTGTAATTACCTCACACTTTTGCTGCTCTCTCCATCAACCTAATTTTTCCTAATCCACTAAAATACACTGTATCTTTGTGAGGAAGACTTTTTTCAACGGAGTTCTCATTAAAAAGCTTCCACACGGACCAAACTCTTTTCCACTAAATCAAACTGTAAAACCACTTTTGAGGATGTGAAGCCAAAAAGTCACAGAACACATGGTTTTAGCATTTGTTTTAGGTTTGTTGAGGACAACAATAATAATAGGTCAGGATGTAGCATTTAGAACACTTGTGGGTTTAGGGGTTACCCAAAATTTGAGGAGGTTGTGGATGAAGAAACAATATGGAGGGGAATAAGAGGGGATAAGAGGTAAAAACTCCACAGGAAGAATATTTATTATCTGTCGACAGCTCTCACTTACATTCATACTCTCTCTGTCACATGACCTTCTCTCCCTACAGCAGAGGTGTCAAACATGCGGCCCGGGGGCCAAATCCGGCCCGCCAAAGGGTCCAATCTGGCTCGTGGGATGAATTTGTGAAATGCAAAAATGACACTGAAGATATTAATCAGTCGTGTACAAATCATTTTATTTCAGGTTCCATATGTACACATATAAACCAATTAGATCTCAATTGGGTCAGACCAGAAAAATACTGTCATAATAACCTATAAATAATGACAACTACGGATTTTATCTTTGTTTTAGTGTAAAAAAGTAAAATTACATGAAAATGTTTACATTAACAAATAATCCTTTTACAAAAAATGGGAATAGCCTGAAGAAATATGAACAACATGAAATGTCTTGAGAAAAGTAAATGCAATTTTATCAATATTCTGCCTGTTACTAAATGTTTTGTGTATTTGTAATTGTAATGTAAGTTGTAAATGTAATGTGTAAATGACAAACTGATAAACTGAGGCAGAATATTGTTAAAATTGCACTTGTTTTTCTTAAGGCATTTCAAGTTGTTCACGTTATTCAGATTTTTAAGGAAACGTTGTAGATGTAAACATTACCATAATGTAATTTCACTTTTTTCACTGGCTAAAACTACACTTATTTTTCTTAAGAAATTTCATTTGTTTCAGGTTATTCACATCTTTTTTGTTTGGATAGTTTATAAAAGTAAGTATTTTCATAATTTAATCGGGGGGGGGGGGGGTTGCACTAAAACAAAGACAAAATTTGGAGTTGTCATTATTTCTAGGTTATTATGTTATTATTTTACTGGTCCGGCCCACTGGAGATCATATTGGGGTGAATGTGGCCTGTGAAAGAAAATGAGCTTGACACCCCTGACCTACAGTATCCTTCCGCCAATCCATTACAATAGTCCCAATAACAGAAACAATATAGACCCAGTTAAATTATACAAATAAAATTACCAAAGCAAAAATAAATCATCTTACATATTAGTGACAATTGACCAGACATTGAAAACTGATCATTCCTTTAACCCCGGGGTGTCCAATCCTGGTCCATGAGGGCCGGTATCCTGCATGTTTTAGATGTATCCCTCTTCCAACACACCTGATTCAAATGATAAGCCTATCATCAAGCTCTGCAGAAGTCTGATAATGACTGTCAGGTGTGCTGGAAGACGGAAATATCTAAAACATGCAGGATACCAGCCCTTGAGGTCCAGGATTGGACACCCCTGCTTTAACCCATAAAGACCCAAACATCCACTAGCAACCAAAACCATCTACTGATCTAAAATGTATAATACCCGTAGATCCATTAATCCTATCAATACATGTAAATAACTGGTGTAAAATGCAGTTTGTCATCTTTTCGTGGTCATCACATATGACCCATTTGGACGTTCAGAGGCTGCGTAGTGAACATGGAAACACTGTCATCTTCTACAACAGGGATGTCAAACTCATTTTAGTTCAGGGGCCACATTCAGCCCAATATGATCTCCAGTGGGCCGGACCACTAAAATAATAACAGTGGAAAAAAGTAAAATGAAATTATGATAATGTTAGCATCTACAAAAATCTGAATAACATGAACAACTGGCAACATCTTAAGAAAAACAACTCCAATTTTAACAATATATAATTATTATTAGATTTTTTTTGCTAGATTCAAGATTTTTTTGTCTTAATTCAAGATTTTTTTGTCTTAATTCAAGATTTTTTTTCTAGTTAATTCAAGATTTTTTTTTTTTAATTCGAGATGTTTTTTTTTTTTTTGCTTAATTCAAGATTTTTTTGGTTTAATTCAAGATTTTTTTTTACGTAATTCAAGATTTATTTTTTTGCTTTATTCAAGATATTTTTTTGCTTAATTCAAGATTTTTTTTTTTTTTGCTTAATTCAACTTTTTTTTTGCGTAATTCAAGATTTTTTTGGATTAATTTAAGATTTTTTTTGTTTAATTCAAGATTTTTTTTTTTTTGCTTAATTCAAGATTTTTTTTGTAACATCTACAAAAATCTGAATAACACAAACAACTGGAAACATCTGAAGAAAAACAAGTCCAATTTTACCAATATTCTGCCTCAGATTATCAGTTTATCAGTTACACATGTGCATTACAATTTACATTACAATTACAAATGAATGAAACATTTAATAATAGGCAGAATATTGGTAAAATTGCATTTACTTATCTTAAGACATAGTTTTTCACATTTTTTGTAAAATAACAGTTTTTAATAATAGCATTTTCATGAATTTTTACTTTTTTACAGTAACAACAAAGATAAAATTGGCTGTTTTCATTATTTATAGGTTAAATATGATAGTATTTTACTGGTTCTGACCCACTTGAGATCTAATTGGTCTGTATGTGGAATCTGAATTAAAATGATTTTGACATCCTCGATTGTTAATATCTTCAGTGTAATTTTTGTATTTCACAGTTTATCCCACGGGCCAGATTGGATCCTTTAGCGGGCTGGATTTGGCCCCCGGGCTGCATGTTTGACACCTGTGTTCTACAACATTGATTCACCATTAAACCCATGGAGTTTGATCAATAAAAGTGGTCATAGACACTTGTTTTATGTTCAATAATTGATATATTTTACTGAAAAAGTCAATTCCTTCGATCTCAACCCTCAAGTTTAAACTGAGTTTTTATGAGCACCTACATGATCAGTAAATTAAATATTGGAAAATGCCTGATTTTTACTGGAAAAAATGTAAAATACAGAGGATTATTTCATAATAAGTGGTGACAAATCCCTTAAGAAATTTTAAATATCGACAAAAAAATTATTTGGGAACTACCACAAAAGTAGCACTAGGTCTTTATGGGTTAATCATTATGAATACCAGAACTGTTGAGGAACCATAGACCCATATGGTGGTGAATGTGAGCAGAGTTCTCATATGTATCATGTTCATAGAAGTCTCTCAAGGGGATTGAGAGTATGTAGTTACCTTGCCTGGTATAATGCGCTGCGGTGAGCAGATCATGTCAAAAGTTCACATTCAAAGTGAACCTGAGCAAACGTGGCATGCATAAACACATTCTGCATTTATTTTTGTAACTACAGTACGCATGCATATGTGGCTTTGGTGTGTGGCTGTCAACCTAGAACTGTCACTATGTACCATGATGCACAAAGTGGAGACAGCACCTTCTGTACAAGGACAGCAGTTTCCTCGTGGGAGGTGTGTTTGTGAGGGATTCACTTAGGACTCTGCTCTTGCAACATTTAAGTGTCATAGAGCAGAACGCTTCACTTATAATAGAAAGGAATATGGGTCCTGCAGGGCTTACCACGGGACCACTACAACTGATGATGTATTTTTAATATTTTTTAGATGTGTCCTCAGCACATCTCTATAAAAAAGCGTGTCCGTCCATCCACATTATGTTTAAAATGCAGTATCTCAAGAAGTGTGACAGAAAGTCGTACAATTTGGCACATTCACTTGGACACAAGGATAAACTGAAAAGATTTTGTTTGAAAAAAATCTAATGTAAATGTGACTGTTCATGTTTATTTGATTTCACAGAATGTCTTGAAAGAATGTTAACCCTTTAAACCCTAACATGTCCATGGTGGGAGTTCTGTATGTACGATTTATTTTACATGTTCATAAAAATTCAACCAATAGGAAAATATTAGTGTATATAAAAGGAAAATATCAATAGAATAATAATAATAAAATCACAATAATAACAATAATAATCATAATAATAATAAAATCAATAGGAAAATTTTCTACATGTGCTCATAGAATAGACCTTGTTCTTTCCATAGACATTTGAGCATGCTCAGTATATCCCCAGCAAACCTGTGTAATGGGGGAAGGGCGACACAGGGCAGTGAGTGAGAGCAACTCACTACAGGGTGGATCAGAAAAAAGTATATTTTCAGAAAAAACAATATAAAATCAAAATGTGAAGACATTTTGAAAATTTGGTCATATGTGTTTATTGATCATTGAATTCTCCCTTGATTGACACCAGTGTCCTGGGTCAGTTTTCATGCTTTAGTGAACAATGCTAATTTGAATTGTGCAAAATAAAAGTCTTTTGTGCATGGAAGTGTAAAGGTGGATATGAGATCTGTCACCATGGATGACAAGTTCCATTGATTTTTAACTTGTATGCATAAAACAGGAAAAAATAATTACATGTTTGCATTACATTACATTACATGTTTTTTGTTTTTTTTTTTTTTTTTTACAACATTTTCCTTATGTTTTTTTGTTTTCACTGTCATTTGTGGTGTTGTGGTGATTTTCCTTTATTGTTTTTTTTTTTTTTTACTCTGTTTTTGACTGTGTAACTGCTTTTTGGAGTTCAACCAGATGCCAAAAATTGATTTATAAAAAAAAAAAAAAAGCCCCAAAATAAAAAATTACTGGGGTAATATTCAAATACTTGTTGTTCAGTGTGTTCGACTTCGCAGTTCATGTTCAACATCCTAAATATCTTGTTGATGCACATTCTGAGTGCCTTATTTAGTAAAAAACCTGTTAAACTTCACTTCCTCTCTTTGTCTTTTTCTGTTATTCCACCTTGTTTTGACCCTAAAACACAGAGTAAAGCAAAATGACTGAAGAAAAGGAACACAAGCACATACAGCAGCTTTAATGACACTTCACAGCAGCACATTTACCTGGAATAATGTCTCAGGGGTTCAAGGATTAACTTGGGCTACAGGATAAAATGATTAGATTGTGGTGGACAAACATCATTGCAACCACATAAAGCACGTTTTGGCCACTTTAACTGCTAGTAATAGACAGACTTGTTTGGTGCAAAGTTAGTAGGCTCATCTGATTGATCTGCTGTTTCCTGTTCTTTCTTTCTTTCTGATTGATTCATAAAAAACAACAGAATAGAAATGCTACAGCTATACCAGAAACAAATTTTTCATTGCTGCATGTATGTTTTAAAAAAATAAAGCTCTTCATTTTGCCCTTACAAACATAATCAGTGGCTGCCTTTGAATTTCTATCTATGTTGTGGATGATGTTAAATCCTTGATATCATAAAAGGAAATTTGATCTAAACTGACTTTGGCACATTAAGTCCCAGCTATCAATTTATTTTTTTTTTTTTTTTTTTTTTTTTTTTTTTGAGCAATAAAAAAGTCAGTATATTATGGAAAAGGAAAGATTATTTTGGGAGAATAGAAAATGCATTATTAAATCTTCAATTTTGGTTGGATCAGACTTCATCATATATTGTTACAGTAATTCTTCATAGAAATTGAATATGTGCAAAGGTGAAAAAGAACATGGAGTAAGATCCACAGAAGGATTGTATGGCTTTTGCACTTGTAAAATTGGTGCGAGACAAAAATATAGTTTGTGATTTACAAAGAAAGCAGCCACAAGGGGTGAAATTCATCATAAACTGCGTCATCATTGGCATGGATGTAAATAAGGGATTATTCATTCTGTCAAAACTCAGCCCCTTTCTCATTAAGTCCCATGCTCAAACCCTCTAGACCAGCACAAATCTGCACAATGCTGTTGCCAACTACACACACTCACCTCTCACTCACTTTGATTTTAATGTTATTTTAGAGTCTGTGAGGCATTACTAACGGATTACATACTATTAAATACTATTTAGTACCAAAGAATCAGGTGGCTTTGGGGCTTATCTCAGACTCAACATAGACAGTTCTGACAGTGCTGATGAATACCAGGCTGCTTTATTACAAATATTTCTCCCTGTAAGTCTGAAACACTGGCCGGTCCTCAATACGTGTTCTTGTCTGTTCTTCCGATCTCACATTCTCGTGAAACGTCATCAGTTGTAGCCCACGTACTGCTCCAATTGCAAGTTTGCATAAAACCAAGAACACATGGAATATATATGTTGTTCTTGTAAACTAGCTTAAACTAAGGATGCACTGGTTGGTGACTCATATAGACTTGGCTGGGAAAATATCCCATGATGCAGTTTGTGGTATTCTTGAATGCTATGGCAGCTTTTGTGATAGACCCTGACTCGGGCTGCATATTTCTGTCTGAACCAGACCCGTGCCTAATACAGTTGCATCCAAACCTGACAGGTACTTCAATGTTAGTGTCCGATCCCGACCCAAACAGCACTCCTAAACCCATCGGGTCCCGTCGGGCTCGGTTCAGGTTGCAGCACTCTATTCTGTGATAACTTACTTCAGAAATGTTTAACTGACTAGATGACCGTCACTAGATGATGTAATATGTTAGAACACGAACGAGAAGAAGAATAGTGAGAAATCTATCTTTATTATCATGATATGGGATTCAGTGAAATGTATTACACTTCTGAAAAATATACAAAATGTTTAACCCTTTCATGCACGAATTATGATAACATTAATCAAATTTTTTTCCTGAGTGTTTTTATTCCTCTTTAGGCATGAAAAAACAATGTGATTGAAAATTTTCTTCTGAATAAATAAATAAATAAATAAATAAATAAAATAAAAATAATTAAAAACATTGAAAAAATACATTGAAAAAAAAAAAAAATAATAATGAAAAAAAAAATCTTATGAACCTATTTTTCATGAAGTTGCAAAAATGTCCACTCAGCTGGACACCACACGTTTAATTTTTGATGCACAGAAACATGTATTTACTGATAAACTGTTTGAAAACTACAGGAGAGCTTGTGAATCTGGAGGTTTATGCTCAGGAGAGATCTACATAATGTTACCAGTTTATGTCAGAAAAGATATGTAGTGTCTTAAGACTTTAATAAAGATACGTGTAAAAAAAAAACATAATGAAAAGAACAACAAAATCCATGAATATACAAGAGAACAGCTGTAGAATAGCTGTCCACTGTAGTGACCAGTATGCATGAAACGGTTAAATGACATGTAAATACTAGTACAAATGTACTGAAATAAAATCAAGTGAAATTGTAGTGATTTAAGGGAAATACACTGTGGAGCTGATGGTGGAAATACAGCAGACAGGGAAAGTTCACACGTACACAGCCGTTCCAATTACAGAGAGAATTACATTCTCTCTGTAATTGGACAAGTCCATTCTCTGGGACCGTTCTTACCAGGACCATACTCGCCAAGTTTGCAAAACCATACTCTGCATTCTTGATATTGAGAAATGGCCACTAAGAACTAAAACAGAGAGGTCTGATGCTAAACAGGGGCAAATCTCATAGCTATGCATCTGTTAGCATATCATTTGTGTAAAATACTGTGTGAATGGTCCATTCTTTGTAATTATGGCCAAAACTGTATAATGAAAAGAGTGATGTCATAGTGTATTATATATTAACATCAGTATGACTCAAGTATGATGAAAAAATAAATAAGCTTGGATGCATCATTGTTCGTATGTAACATTCAATAGATTAGATGACAAAGAGACACAAGTGAAATTCTGAATGCTTATGCACTCTCAAACCTGAAAAGAAAAATCTGAAAAGATGAGGATGACATTCACCTTGATGCTGCTACAATATTTATAGAATTATTCTTCAGACTAAGAACAACGTTTAAGTTTTTGCTACAATTACTGTTTCAAACACTTTCAACCATTCCATGTTTATTAGTATTTTTATTGTATTGTTTTATTTGGTATTTGGTATTGATTTATTGTTTTAAATTGCACAGCTGTTTTATGTCTTTTTAATCTATTCTTATATTTTATTCTTTTATTTTGTTTTTTATTAATTCTTCTGTACAGCACTTTGGTCCACTGGGGTTGTTTTAAAGTGCTTTACAAATAAAGTAGAGACAGACAGAGAGAGCTTAATTGTTAATCTTCTCCTTGTAAGGCGCTTTGGACATGCATCTGCCAAATGCATAAATTTAATGTAAATGTAATGTCCAATCAATTCTTAATTTAACTTGACTGGTTATGAGTTGCTCTCGAGGCAGATGTGCCTAAATGCACAGAAGATTCGTCAATTTGATTATGTGTAACATACAGTCATTTAACTATTAGAATACTTTAATGAATTAATAAATATAAAGCTCCCACAACAACATCTGTTCATTCTGTTTTACAAGTTAGGCAATAAATAATGGTTGACAAGATGTTTTCCTTGCAGTCATCATGCATTCTATATTTATATAAAAAGCAGGCAACTAATTAACCCATAAAAACCCAAACAGCCGCTGGCAACCAGAATGATATACTGATCTAAAATGTTTAATAACTTCTGAACCACTAAACTTATTAATACATGTATAGAATTAATGTAAAATTCAGTTTGTCATCTCTTCATGCTCATCAGATATGACCCCATTTGGCCGCTCAGAGGCTCCGTAGTTACCATGGAAACACTGTCATCTTCTACAACAGTGATTCACCAGTAAAACCCATGGAGTTGGATCAAGGACAATGGATGGACATGCTTGTTTTATGTTCAATTAAAGGTATGTTTTACTGAAAAACACACTTTTTCTTCAGTTTTCTCTGCTTCTTGGAATAACAATCCTCAAATTTAATCTGAGCTTTTATGAACATCTACATGATCAGTAAATGAAATATTGGAAAATGCCATATTTTCACTGGAAAAATGTAAAATACAGAGGATTATTTCATAATAAGCGGTGACAAATCCCTTAAGAAATTTTAAATATCGAGAAAAAAATCATTTGAGAACTACCAAAAAAGTAGCACTGGGTCTTTATGGATTAATCATTAAAGTCACTTTTTCTTTAGTTTTTTCTGATATGATATCTGATATTTTTCTGATATAATAAGCCACAACTTTAATCTGAGTTTTCATGAACATCTACATGATCAGTTTATTAAGTTTAGGAAAATGCTTGATTTGCATTGAAAAAACACAAAATACCGAGGATAATATTACAAGAAGTGTTCATCAATTTCTTAAGAAAAGTTAAATATAGACTGCCACAAAAGTAGCGCTGGGTCTTAATGGGTTAATTGATTGATTGATTGATTTTTGCCTTTCTTTATAATTCAAAAATTAGAAACATGTTATGGCATGTAATGTTCTTTGAGCAATCAGAAAAGCATGAAAGTATTCTAATAATTATGTCCCTTTCTTTCTTTCTTTCACAGTCCCTTCCAACAAGTCCAAAAGAATTTGGTCTATAAAGTATAACAGTTCAGCTGTATGCACTCAGGTTTTAAATTATTCATACAATTATCACACAGGTATGAAAGCCATTTTCTCTTTAGAAAGACAATCATCACACCATGTGATCTGCAAAATGTCTGACCTATGAAACTGGCCTCTGTTCTGTCACATTGTCTTTGCTTTACAATACAATACACAAACACCTGTGAAGCTGCAGTGAAGGCTTTTAATTGGTAAAGCTCTAAAAGTTTGTTTTAAGCTGTGTTCCTTTATGAACATGTGGGAAGTTTGTCTTCCTTGAGACATAATAGAGTAGCGAGTAGTAATCTTACATGATTTCATATTTGTACAACTGAGTGAATATTATGAGCATGAGATGTAATCGACTGTTAAATGTGCAAGAATGGGATAAACGGCTGAATTGTTTGGGGGCTTTTTTTTTTCCCAAACAAATGTGGGCATGTGAGTCATACTGCTAGAATAAGAGAGAAAATAAAACAGACGGCAGCGTGATTATCAGCAAAATTTAAAAGGGAAATCCTTCCTGTGATAGATACTGATGATGACTTTTCTAGTTGAGCATCCAGAAGCTTCATTCCCACATGTGTATTGCCTTGGCATAGACCCAGAAAATGAAGGTCTGTGTACATGTGGGTACGAGAGAGCAGTGGCTGGCCACTTCATTTTCTCCGCCGTTCGCCTGCTGGGAAACAGCACGTGATAGACAAGCAGCAAGGGTTTTACATGTGAGGGGCAACAGACAGATGCACAGTACACCTGTGAAATTTTTGAACCATATGTTTCCTAGGCCCTGGATTATGCAGGTGAACACACTTCATAATTATTCCTAGATGACAGTTGAGACTTAAATGTGGTTATCGTGAAAGTAATGGTTAGAATACAACTTCATTTCTGTTTCTAGGGTAGGGCGTGGGAAAGGGACAATCCTGGATTTCAGCGTCTTTTTTTTACTCTTTATATAGAAGTGTTTAGGACTATGGAGTCTTAGTGGAGGTGGACCAGTATTACCTGTGGATGTCTAATAATTTGTAATAATTGCAGAGGCTGTGTGTGATCTTAATGTCTCATGTGAATCTACCATACCTCATCAGGCCACATGACCTTTTTCCATTGAATCACAGTCCAGTCTTAAACTTTCTATTAAACTGATGGTTGTTAAAGAAATGAGAAGCTACTCACTACATTAGTTAGGGTGCACTGAGTAGCTTCCATAGTTAATCTAACCTATTTGCTTTGTTATTGACATCTCTGTGATTTGGTGTGACATGTTTTGTTTCATGCTGAACATTTATTACCCTGCCCCCCCGAAAGGGGAGGCAAGGGGTATTGTTTTTGGTTTGGTTTGTTTGTTTCTTTGTTTGTTTGTTTCTTTCTTTCATTGTTAACACTCTAGCAGCAAAACTAGTGGTTCAATTCATACCAAAATGGGTTTATAGATTGTCAGTGATCCAGAATAGATGTCATTACATTTTGGGAAAAGTAGGTCAAAGTTAAAATTTTTTATGAATTTTTCAAATCTTTTTTTTTTTTCATTTACTTATAAAGGGCGACATTTCACATGTCTGTAGCAGCAAACTATTGGTTGAATTCATACCAAATTGGATTTATAGATTGCCGGTGACCCAGAATAGATGTGGTTACATTTTAGGAAAAGTAGGTCAAAGTTCAAATTTTTGATGAATTTTTTAAAATCTTTTTTTTTTTTTTTATCTTCCATTTACTTACAATGGGTGAAATTCTGTTGGGTTTCTGTAAATTGGCTTAGAGTCTGGTTTTGACCAACTCTATATATAAAATGTCATGAGATAACTTTTTTTGTTGTGATCTGGTGCTATATAAATAAAATTTGATTGATTCAGTGATTTGATTGGTTTTCCCCTGTAAGTTGCTTTGGAAAAAAGCATCTGCCAAATGCATAAACATAAGCATTTCACTCGTGTATAAAAACATCAATTTTGTTTCAGTTTACTTCAGATTTGGCACATATATAGAGGCAATTGATATGCTGACATCAGCACATGCATAGACATGATGACATCAGCTGGATTGATGCCAAAATAAGCTACAATTCGTGTGAGGGGCAGGGTTTGTTGTGCCCGGAACCACTTGTTCTGCTTATTTCCTGATCGAGGACTATGGAGATTGTGCTGGTGATGATGAAGTTGTAAGTGTTGTTGATGAATATTCAGAGAGGTCATGTTGCAATATAGTGTGGATAGTCACTGAAAGACCAAACGTGAATACTAAACCAGAGAAGTGATACGTGTCAAGATGATGAGATGGATGACATGCATGGCAGTGTACAGTAAGGAACATTTTTCTATCTATCAATATCTGTAAGGCTGCAGGTTTGCACTTGATGTCAGAAATAACATCAGTAAACTGGTGTACAGAACAGACTTTGTTTACCTTGTGCAAATGTGTTCTGAATCTCAGATGTGGTTAATTTCTAAATCATTGGAGGCACACAGTTATACTAGTTCCACTCCAACAGGGTTTAAGTGCACTTCTTCTTTACCTTGAATACACTGTGCATTCAGTGTAAGTGGGCTGGTTAACTTTTCATTGACCTTGAATATTTTATTTATTTATTTATTTTTTTGCATTTGGACAGCTTTTTGAGGATGTTCACATAATTGCTTATTGAAATGTTGAGTGAAATATAATCTTTTTTTTGTCAAAGGAATGTGTGAATGATTGCTGTAATAAACAATATTGAATCCAAAATGACTTTGTACATTTTCCATCTAAGTCTGTAAGAAATGCCCTTAGGGAAGAGATTGCAGCGATTTTCCTCTCATTTGCTTTTTTATAAAAATGTCTTTCCTGTGGGAGGACATGCTAGGCAGATTTGCCTTGTTTGCATTTAAATTTGTTTTCTGTGACGGAACAGGGGCAAAAAAATTGACAGTAAGGGAGCGATGACAGGAATGAGGACTGAATCCAGAAGGGAGTGATGTGGAGGGAAAAGTGGTCAAGCATGATAAAAGCTCCATGTTCATGTGGAAAGGCAAAGTTGAGAGTTGGCCGTCTAATTTAAACTGGGTAAATAATACATATCCCTTGGGACATGATCTAGACAATTAAGCCCTTTATTATTTTTAAAATGAGGATGCAACCTCTGCTCATCTCTTCAGGCTCTTAATGAAAGAACATGACACAAGGACATGAACAAGGTAATATCGGACTCAATCTGCAAAGATAAATGGACAAAGCTGTCAACAGGAAATGGAAAATTAGGAAGATGGTGAACAGTAAGAAGAGATTAAAGGTCAGCAGTGGATGGGATTGTTATCTGTAGAAGAGGAAAGTGAATATACCGATGACAGAATACAAGATAAAAGACTAATAATTTTCTCCGGTTTTGTGGGAAAGGTAATAAACGGTCCTGTCATCACCACTATGCATCAGAGCCTTTTCTACTGCGCCTAGAGAAATGATGGTCTGTGCTGGAGTTTCCCTTCCTCACTCCGCTGCCATGTCAACTGCCTGGTCATACATGTCAGCCTCAGTCAGGCCCAGCTGACCCCACAACCTTCCTGCAATGTCTTCTCCCACTCTTATCTATTCTCCATTTTGTCCGTTTAACTGCTACTGCAACATTCCCAGGCTGGGAAGCTAGCATGACCTGATAGTGGTCCTCGGTCCTCGCTGACAATCTGTTATCTTTTTCCGTGTTTTCAGAGGTTAAATGCATTCGACTCAACACAAACTAGTGCGCTACATCAACCCTTGTCTTGCATTCTATCACATCAATTATTATGCTAAAATGTCTTTGTGTTTCTATTAATTACATTACTGTTTAAATAGCTGAAAAAAAAAAAGTGATAGTTGATTTTTTTTGTCTCCAACTCACTGCACTTTTTACAGAGTTAAACAGATATAATTGCAGTTGTGTTTAAATAAGTGGTAATAACACTGTAAAGCCCAATCCCAATTCACTCCTTAGCCCTCCCCCTTACCCTTACCCCTACCCCTTGGCCCTTGCACTTGGCACTACCCCTTGAAACGGAGCTGCAAGGGTTAGGGCAGTGGTTCCCAACCTTTTTTGGCTCATGACCCCATTTTAACATCATAAATTTCTGGTGACCCCAGTCATTCAAAACAGAGACATTTTTTTGCTAAAATTAATTTAATTTTGATCATGTAATAGTTTGCTATACTAGATGACATTTAGTCTATGTGATGTATATTATTATGGACGGAGGCAGAAAAGCCAGGTGTAGATTACTGCACAAAGTGAGAATTTTATTTTCCTTGGTCAGGATATGTACAGTCAATCCAGCTTGGATTTACAAGGCTGACAATTAATACTGAACAAACGATAACTCAAACTAGGAATTATGAAAGAGCTGCAGCATCTGAAACTGACCACAATGAACATTTGAAAGATAAACAGTACCACAGTGCTTCAGTTTCAGCTTCACAGTTTGTCATGTCTGTTATGGATTGTGATTGTTTCTCAACTCACCAAATATTTTTTATTAGTACGTTTTTATTATTATTATTATTATTATTATTATTATTATTATTATTATTATTATTATTATTATTATTAATAATAATAATATCATCAATTACTAGAAATTTCAGGCGACCCGATGTGGGGTCCCGACCCCAAGGTTGAAAAACACTGGGTTAGGGGTTGAAACATTCCCCTATGAAATGGCACAACCCTTTGAGACCTGTTACATCATCAGCAGTCATCGATGCTGCTATTAACAGATGCAATAACTTTCTTTTCCAGAGGTATTCACCATGCTGTCAGTAGCTGTAACCACCTCTGTTCCATGGGCTTTGGTCATCTTTTTGCATCTATCAACTATAAACCACAGAAATGCGATCTATAACACATTGAAATGGCATTAAACGGTCGATCAAGTGTTTAAGTTGTTTACGAAGAAAATACGTACATTTGTGTGTTTCTTTCATCAAACTGCTGCACTTTTTAGCTGTGTTTACCTCCATCTTGCCAATGATTCAAACAGAATTATGGGAAATTTCTCTTACCCCTCTATTCATAGTGTGGTCCAGGAAAATCTCAGTTTCGAGGGCCAAATAGACCTCCGCCTTAGTCCTTCCCCTCCGTCTAATTGAGAATCAGGACAACGCTACCCCTTCACGTGTACGCTCAAAATGGAGGGGTAGGGGTAAGGGGGAGGGCTAAGGGGTGAATTGGGATTCAGCCTCAGCAGACACACTATATGGAGAAAATATTAGGACACATTGAATTTAAGTGTATCATTTCTAATAGAGGGCTGGCTACAAAATGATAGTGATAAATGTCATAAAATAATTTTATATGGCAATAAAAATCATTTCTGTTTGTCATGCTCTGGCTATAAATAATCATTTTAAACATCAAGAAACCATCTGGGTTGTTAAGCTCTCACTCAGCAGGGTATCTGCAGATTTAAGGAAGCCAGATTTATGACTTTTTAAGATGTTTTTCAAGGTGTCTTGGATCAAATTTAAGACCTTACATCCACAAAAAATAGTTATTGCCTCCATCCAATCGTAACATTTCATTTTCATTTCTCTATGACTAATGTTTCTGCTACTGGCATTCAAGCTGCTGAAACTCACACCTGAACCCTCCACTGAGGACTGCTGGTGGTTAAACTCATTCCCATCTGTTTTGTGATAAAATGCTGAACATTAATTACAAATTTGACTAATCCTTTACAAAGATTTCCAAATTCAGACTTTTTAAGACCTTTAATTTAAGGAATTGGTATCAGTTTTAACGATAATTTGGTATTGGTTTATTTTTCTAATTTTTTGTTGTTTTTTAATTGTACAGCTTTTTATGTTTTTTAATCTATTCTTGTATTTTATTCCTTTATTTTGGTTTTATTTATTCCTCTGTACAGCACTGGGGGGGGGGGGTTATAGTTTTTCTATGTATTTTAATCTATTCTTGTATTTTATTCTTTATTTTGGTTTTTATTTATTCTTCTGTACAGCACTTTGGTCCACTGTGGTTATTTTAAAGTGCTTTACAAATGAAGTTGGATTGGATTGGATTGGGTAATTAAGGCCTCAGTTTAGGACTATCAGATTTAAGACTTTTTAAGCCACGGACCCCTTGACTCAGAAAAAATAAATAAATTATGATGATTGTTATTCAGAACAACTAACATGAACATTTGTATCATATAATATTACAAATCAACATTATGTGTCCTAGTATTTGTGTCCATATAGCGTGGTTACACACATGTTCATATCAAAATTGTTATTCTCATTCATTCATTCACTCATTTAATTCATTCATTTGTTTATTTTGAGCATATACAGAATACATGCAAATTCAAAATTCCAAAATCATTCCTCTACACTCAAAAAGGAGTGGGGAGAAGAAAAACTTATTTAATCCCACCCTCATTCTCATTATCAAATAACTTAACATAATAACGTTTTAAATACTCACTCCTGTCCTTTGACTTCAAGCCAGAACAATAAACAAAATAGGCCTATACCAAATTAGAATGAACTCATTTGACAGTATTTACATTATATAATCAAAATGTGTGTGAAAAATAGAAACAAAGTACATTCCTGGTGGTGTTACCAAGAGTAACAGTTAACTGTCAACTTACATTATAATAATTATATACCAACGATGGTACAAAAAAAAAAAAAGAAAATCACTTTATCAGTCATTGTAATGTGATATGTATTTATTCCACTAAAAAAGAAAAAAAACAATGTTTCACAGCATAAAAAAGATGCATTCTACATGACGGCATTGTACTAAAACTGAGATCTTTGCCTTATAATAAGGCGCAATGGGCAAATATTAGCTAAAGTTCACAAGATGGGGCATATAGGAAACATCCCAGCATCCAGAGTTTGTGTCTGTTCTTATACAGAGTTCAGAGTATGTATGGCGTAGCTAAATCGCAGTCATCACCCCGGGCGCTTAGTGTATGTTGAAGTTTACACTCTGAGCTTATAGTCTCTGAAGGAGCAAGGACGACTGTAGCCTACAGTACTTTGAAATCTGTTTGAGAAAAATAATCACTATAGCTGCAGCAGGCAACTCTGGAAGTTGGCAGACTCAGATGACAACAACAGGATTTTAAAGAACTGTGCGTACAATAGCCAAAAATTTTGAGGCATGATAAAATATTCAGACGAGTTCATTAAATGTTATGAAACACAACAGTTTATACTTCAATCTGTGGTTTACCCAGCTGTTAATTTGATCATATTTTCCATTTATGTGACCTTTATTACAGCTATAGGTTCTATTTTAGCAATAGTAGAAAAAAATAAATAAATCTAACAAGTCATTTTGTGCCATTTATGTCACCAGAATGTTAAAAAACCAGCTCAGGGGTTTAGTATATAGGAACATATAGGTACATTCTAGCAGTAGATGGAAAACGTGTTAATGTAGCTGTTATTTCGGAGGAATTTAACATTTAAGAGAAAGGGTTGCTAAATATTTCAGTGTGATTCAGATGTGGATTTCTGGATGTATCTCTATCCGGAGATTGTTTACAATGTAGGCAGCGAACAATCAATAAGATTTTCAATAAAAAAAGCTGCATTATGTGAACTATCAATGATTATCTTACAAAAGCATAAAACTATCTAACTACAACTTTTATTACTCACAAATAAACTCAGCAATAATAGTTTCTCCCAAAGGAGGCATAAATGTTAAAAAAAATATTAGATGCACCTGCTTTTAGAGATTGCTCTTTTCCCCACAATAACTTTTTTTTACTGTTATCTTTTGCATGGGTTTAGGCCCAAAAGGTGCAACACATCGATCACAAAAATCAACACAACCCTATTCTCTTCACTAATTATCTGAGAACCAATAAAGGACCTGCCATGCAGTATAAACTGAGTTTAAGGCAGCCATGCAAACCAGCTATAACCGCTCAGTAAATCACCCCCATAATGATAAGGAATAACTTAAATCATGTCCATTCATGCACAAAAAAGAAAGAGAGTGTGGAGGAAAATTGTACAGTGCTTCCCCAGAAGTGTAAGAAAAGAATGTAGATGATGAGCTGACTGCTTATTAAACAAGAGCCAGTGCAACATGGACTTTGAATTACTTTATACTGTGAAATTTGGTAAGAAAAACTTTTAATTCTAAATGGTTTCTCTTATTTGTAAGTGCACCTTATTTGCAAAAGCAGTTATACAGTTTTCTGCTGCTATGTTATCATGCAAATGAAGTGATTATTTTCTGCCTTTCCGTAGTAAATATGCATATGAATCTCCTAATAATAGCTGTGTCACAATAGACAGGACAAAGGGTCACCTTTTTGATGAACGGACCAACCAAAGCCACTCACCCCTGGTTTTTTTATGATTATGTGCTACTTATTTAGCCATTTGAATACCAGTGTATGTTAAACAAGTTGGATATTATCTATGTTTTGTCTATGATATTTCTTCATCTGAAAATTGCAGTGTTAAAATGTACCACAGTTTATTTTTGATATGTATATTACTGCTAAGAAATGGATAGTTTATTCTGATATGTGTATTTTTGTCATGAAATGGACCGTTTATTTTTGTTTTTGATATGTGTATTATTGTTATGAAATGGACAGAGTTTATCTCTATTTTTAATATGTGTATTATTGTTAAAAATGGACAGAGTTTATTTTTGTTTTTTAATATATGTATTATTGTCATGAAATGGACAGAGTTTATTTTTGTTTTTAATATGCATATTTTTTGTTATGAAATGGACAGAGTTTATTTTTTATATGTATATTACTGCTAAGAAATGGACAGTTTATTCTGATTTGTTTATTATTGTTCTGAAATGGACAGTTTATTTTTGTTTTAAATATGTGTATTATTGTTCTGAAATGGACAGTTTATTTTTGTTTTTGATATGGGTATTATTGTTCTGCTATGAAAGGGACAGAGTTTATTTTTGTTTTTGATACATGTATTATTGTTATGAAATGGACAGAGTTTATTTTTGTTTTTGATATGGGTATTATTGTTATGAAATGGACAGAGTTTATTTTTGTTTTTGATATGGGTATTATTGTTATGAAATGGATGAAGTTTTTTTTGTTTTTGATAAGGGCATTATTGTTATGAAATGGATGAAGTTTTTTTTTGTTTTTGATATGGGTATTATTGTTATGAAATGGATACATTTATTTTTGTTTTTGATATATGTATTTTTGTTATGAAATGGACAGAGTTTATTTTTGATATCTATATTACAGCTAAGAAATGGATATTTTATTCTGATTTGTTTATTATTGTTATGAAATGGACAGAGTTTATTTTTGGTTTTGATATGTGTATTACTGCAACAAAAGGGACATAGTTTATTCTGATGTGAAATGCTGTTGAAAAAGTCTGTCCTTGATATGTACAGCATTTTTGTGTTTTGTGCTTAGTCAGAATTTAGTCAGATATGTGTGGGATGCTGGAGTTACTTATGAGATCTGATAGGAATTTAGGATAGGTAGGAGGATGGGGTAAGGGGGCGGGAGATTATAAATTAAACTTCATCCCGCTCCTTTTTGAATGTTTTCCTTTCTTTTTATATAAATCTTTTTGTGGTTTGGTTTTAATGTTATAGTCAAAATAAACAAACACACAAACAAACCTCACCAGATAATCTAAAAGGTTATCTTTGCATGGAAGGGAGAATGATTGAGATTGAATTTTGAACAAAAAGCATTTCTTTCTTCACTAAAGTCTGCATGAAACTGAATAGTTAGACTGATTGTTTTTCAGATTGAGCGACGCTTTAAGCAGATGGTTGTGTGTCATGCGATGACAGGGCTTTATTAGCATATATACATGAGAGCATGCAGTATTGGACTTACATCAAAGAAAAGTTATTAAATTAAAATAACTTAGTCTTTGAGTTAGGATCATTTATGAAATATTTAAAAATATTTCTTTCTGTGATATCATATCAGTAGCTGCTTCATCTGAAAGCTCCACGGCTTTGAAACACAGTGTTGAAAGGCACATTTGTATTTCAATGCTGTCTGGTCATTACATAATTAGCTCTGCCCATACATATGGCTGTTTTATGTTCAGGCACACGCTTTGGGGCTTCTGTTTGTTTGGTCAACACACATTGGCTGCACACTGCAAGAGCAAGTCAGCATATGGATGATAATACAATGTTATGTCGTGATAAAAGGAATGTCAGGTGAAAGGATGAGTAAAAATCTACAGCTGGTGATTTGATTCCAACCATAGATGCATAAAACATGCAAAAACAGTTCTGCAAAATGTTCATCCTGGTCTCCATGATTCAAGGAGCTAACAATTTACCTGCTTCTACTTAAAAAAAAGAAAATAAAAACCTATATATACATTATTTTTCTTTTCATTTGTTATTTTTGTATGTATTGCATTGAAATACTGCACCTTTGGGAGACAAATCAACCCATTTTGGATATCATAACCTATTGCTTCATATTCCTATGGCATGATTTTAAAAATATGTAATAATGGATGAAGTTTCCTCTTCATATGTAAATGTTAAACCTTTCAGCAATTCAGGCAACAACTGGGACCACATTAAATTAACTGTATATTCACTGACCTAAAGCATGTACATAAATCGTTCATTATTTCAGCTAAGAAAAGCATCAATGTGCCAGAGCCATTTAAAAAGAAATTCAAAACCTGGAGGATTCTCACTCAAAGTAAATAAGCAACTTGCAAATCATAAATCAATGTCATAATAAAACTCCACCGGAAAAATGGAATAATGTCACCTTCAGATTTCATCAATAAGCAAAATGGTGCATGTAATGTCAGGCATGTACAATTGGCCGGAATCTACGTGAAAATCCAATGGGAACTGGCAGATCTGGAAATTCTTCACAATTTGTAACACTATGTGAAAGTAATTGGCTCTTTGAGTGAACACAAGCTTATAAATGCAGCATCTTATGTAACCAATTTTCTAGCAAACCAGAGACAATACAGTGAGCATAAAAACAAGAAAAACAAAACTGACCGGCTGCAGCTTAAAATGCAATGGATTTAAGTAGAAAAAGAAGATAAAGACAAATACCATATGACTTCCTGCTTAACTGCTTAGGATCAAGAATGTACTTTCATACTTTTCATATTTTATTGTTTTTTTCAATTGCTGTTCCTTTAATCTCTCCTCAGTGCCGATTGGCTGAAGGGAAAACTCTGGGCAGATAAAGCTAGAGGGGCGGAGCTTTCCGCCAGCGGCATCCTTAACCCTTAGGGACTGTTGTGCACATTCATTTTTTTGATCATTATGTCTGTGTTCATGCAAATGGCAAGGATTTTAGCATATATTTTTTCATGGATCTTGTTACTTCTAGCTACAGAAAGTTGAAAATACACCGTACAAACATGTTCAAGTCATACTCAAACAATTAAGTGCAAAAAATGTGACATTGAAGCACATTCAAATCAATGTCTAAAGGAAAAGCACATTTTTTTACTCAGTGGTACAAGTGTGAGTGTTTGACATTGTACAAAAATAAAAATAATGCATAAAATATATGTCACTGCTAATCATTGACATAACAGGCTGTAATGATTCAATGCAGTATATTGAAAATAATATTTTTTTCTGTTTCATCTGAAACCATGGCATCATGACCTGACATTTATAGGGTTAAAATATTTAGAAATGAATTAGTATATGATGAGTATACAGGTGAAAAAATGCTCAATGAAAGTAGAATGTAAAGCAAAGTAAGTGAAGTAAAGTTTGTTTATAAAGCTTAGAGAGAATACTTACAGCATAAGAGGCTTTGGACATTTTACACTTCCTAAGTTTCGAATTACCAGGAAGAACTTTTGTCTGTCTGAATGTAGGGTGAAACTGTGGAACAGTCTGGCTCTTCACCCCAAACAATGCCAAAATATCCACAGTTTTAAATCACTTTACAAACGGATGGTTTGGTCACAGTACAGGGAGGGCGGGGCTTATTGGTAATTGCTGAACCATTCCATCCTTTGCTCTTTCTTACCTTTGTTGGTTTGTGCTTGTCGTTGTTTACCATGTTGGTATGTGATAATTGTTGAAATACATTGTATTATAAGTTATTCAGACTATCATTTAGATAGTTCCTATGTGTAATATACGAGGGCCGTTCAATAAGTTCATGGCCTCACCCAGAACAGAACAACACAGACTGATAATTTATATTTTATTTTTCAACATAATCTCCATTTACACCAATGCACTTAGTCCATCGATGTTCAAGCATCACTATCCCATCACGAAAGAATGTAACATCCTGTATTATAACAACCAGTATTTCTGGGTGAGGCCATGAACTTATTGAACAGCCCTCGTACATCAGTTTTCCTAATCTATTTCCATTATTAGGACTCTAAACAGATGTTACTATATCATTAAGGAAGCAAAAGTAATGTGTTATGTTGTATAAATGTGAGATGGGGATGGGATTTAATAAGTTTTCTCCTTCCCACTCCTTTTTGAGCAGTACATATTGAATTTATTTTGTTATTGCTAGTGTACATGGCAATTACTATTTTGTCTTGATCACCTTTGTTTATTAATGTTTTTCTCTACCATTAGTTCCTTGTACACAACAGATGTTTAATTTTTTCTGCTGCTCAAAACAAATAAATGAATGAATGAATGAACGAATGAATGAATGAAAAAGCTCTTCTCACAGATAAATATCACAAATAAAAATAAGAATATAAGTATAATATTAATCTATAATATTTTTTAAAGCTTGCTTTTAAAAAACAGGGCCCTTCCTAAGAGGTAATTGCTTCTAGCCGCTCTGTTTAGTTTAATATTATTTCAAGTTTGAGTTACCTGTTCTTGGGTTTTATTTTGGTTAGTTTAGATGATTGTGTCAGAATTTGATGGTTCACTGCACAGTTGGTTTGCAGACTTCCCCCTCCTCTGTTTCTTTTTCGCTGGGCACCCATCTCCTTCACTTTACTGTCTTTGTGAATAATGTAGTTTAACATTAAATCCTGGTTTCAGCACTGCTGGATGTAACATCTTATATAGTCTCACTGAGCCTCACTAGTTTTTAGGTCGTGAACCACCAGTCGTGCTGTCGTGTACCATATCTTTAAAATGGGATTTAAATTATATACACATGCATTACAGTTTGATCTTGATGACTGCATCGTTCTGTGTTATCTAAGGTAACAGCAACACAGAAATCTTTTTGCTGAATATATAATTATACTTAACAATGTGTTGTCTTGAAATATTGAGCACATGAATAGAAAATTAGAACTATTTCCAATGTGTTCTTAACAAAAAAAATTATAACAATTAATATGAACTGAAGAAAAAACAAAAAGAGGAAACAAAGAATGTGTGTTTTTGTAATTTAGGTGGAAATTGCTGTCAGATGTAACATTTGAGCTATAATGGGGACACATTTTGCTTTATAAAAACAGATCTTCCTGCAGTAGAGTCATACTAGATGAACTCATGACAAGAGAGGGATATATGTCTACACACAGCTTTACTCATGCCTGTGTCTGTAAGCTGTACATATGGGCAGGATTATTAAAGAAAGAGAGACAGAGCAAAGGAATGAGAGAGAGATTGACGCAGAGAGATCTCGGGATAATCAGAAAACATCTGTGAAATCCAGAAGTTAGGAGGCTGCTGTGAAGTTAAAGTGCTGTATTGATCAGAGTGTGCGCTGAAGAAACATCACAAGTTTCAAGGACTAGACATTAGAAAGTTCAAGTTCATCCACTACACAAGTCATGTACACTCACTTGCCTGGGCAAGACAGGAAACTTAGTTTATCACAACCTCTCTGTAACATCTCTCCACTGCTCGTACCTCAGTAATGGAGGACTGTGCTGAGATAATATCAAAGAGCTGGAGATTAAAGGAAGGTCTTTGGGGCACACCAGGCAGGTGAAATGAGCAGCTGGCGGGAGAATGAATGCAATGTATTTAATGTTAATGGGAATAGGGAACCAAAATTCCCATCTGTATATGAGTATCCTGTCAAAACCTTCAATGTTCATGCTGATTACACTGTAATTCTAAGCATTCAAATATGACTAACAACATATGTTTTCTTTTTAGAATTTTTAAAAAACATTTTTAAAAACTACACCTGCCATATTATCTCAAATAAAACCCGAGGTCTATCACGAGCTAGGTTTCTACTAACAGGAACTGACACAAAACAAATCAAAGCATATTCTCTGTAACAGGAAAGAAAAAATAATATGAATAATCCTCTGGGCCCTGCCATATAATTTGCTGCCAGTTAAACAAAACATTTAATTGAATACATTCAACAATAAAATCCAGCAGTTTTCAACACTTCAAGATCACTCACAAGTGTTATAATCCAATCTCAGTCACTGCAGGTGTGTGTATTTATCTATCTCATTATAGTGGGCTTTTATTTTGTTAAGGGAGCCCATTACAGTCACTGGGCATGAATGTGGGCAGATAAAAATGTGATTTCATAGAATTTTCTACATAGAAATCAGAGAAAAATAGAAATAAAAGACTGTCTTCTTTAAATAAAGGCCTGGTACCTTCTACAGCTGAGGTAAATTAAGGGTATAGCCACTATTTGAGGAAATATTGTAATTTAATCATCTGATAATTACAGTACCTTCAACTTAAATGTAATACTCTGTAAATGTAAGGGATAAAGTCCAAACACAGTTACATCATTGCACTATATGCATCGCTCCTTACTAAAATACTTTTATCACTTTTTCTTCAAAAATGGCCTTTTAGATTCTATGACTGGACTGCGTATACCAGAGGTGTCAAATATATGGTCCGAGGGCCAAAACCCGCCTGCCAAAGGTTCCAATCTGGCCCACGGGATGAATTTGTGAAATGCCAAAAATTATACTGAGGATATTAACAGTTAAGGGTTTCAAATTCATTTTAGTTCCATATTCCAAAAAATTTTAACAATATTATGCTTGTTAAATATTTTGTGCATCTGTAGATCTACAGCAATCTGTAATGCACATTTATAAATGATAGTTAGATCGAAGATGAGGTATGATATTGTTCAAATTGCAGTTATTTTTAAGAAATCTCAGGTTTGTCAATGTTATTCACATTTTTTGTGAAAGGACAGATTGTAAACATGAATATTTTGTAATTTAATTTTACCTTTTTGCACTAAAGCAATGAGAAAATTTGTAGTTGACGTGTATTTGTAGGCGATTAACCTATTATTTCACTAGTCTGGTCTGCTTGAGATCAACTTGGGCCATATGTGGCCCCTGGACTAAAATGAGTCGACAGCCCTGGCGTATACTATAGCGGCATCTGCCATTCCTAACAGTCTGCATACCCTCTGAAGAGAATTCCATCATTATTAATCTATTAGTACATTCGATATAAAGGTGCCACAGCCGACCATATCCAGCTGTGATGTCTGGATGTTTGCCTGCTGTTCTGTCAACTATTAATGCACTCTATCTGTAAGAAAAAGAAAAAAAAATACAGTAGCCACTTTAGCCTCAGTTACATTGGGAAAACTAGTGCACTCCTGCTCAGAGGGCTTGTCACACAATGCCTTTACCTCCCAACCAAGAAGACCAGAGAGCCCAGTCCGAAGAGCGAGTGTGTCTACTTGGCTGTGAGGGTAAGCTCCTTATCATGTCTACCGACTCAACACAAGGGTTTGTGCTTCCCTCTTGGCGCTCACTTAGCTACGAATTGCATTTTCAGTCTATCTGTGTAGAAAGTTTCAAGCCCCCCCTGTTGTCACAAAGGTTCCCACTTTACGCTCTGTGTCTGTGAGCAACACAGTCCAGTGAAAAACAAACCACCTTCTCACAGCAGAAGGAGAATGTACTGTAGTTTTAGTTGGCAACAGCTGGCAGCTGGAGTGGAATAGAACAGAACAAAATAGAACAAAATAGAACAGAACAGAAAGGAATAGAATAGAATAGAATAGAATAGAATAGAATAGAATAGAATAGAATAGAATAGAATAGAATAGAATACCCTTTATTTTAATTTTATGTACAACAAAATTAGTCAGTCAGTGCAGTTATATGTACAAACACCAGTGCTACAGAAATAAGAATAGAGCAAATATCAAATTACAAAACTAAAAAATAAGATAAGACAAGATCATTTCAAAAAATTACAATTTAATAAAGCAACATAAGAATAGAACTTAGTAGAATAAAAAACAAAGTTGGATAAAATATGAATAGGCACAATTTACAGTGTTAACAGTATGTGACAGTATGTGTATCTATGAACAATATTAACAGTATGTATTTACTATAGAAACAGTATGTATATTATGTAAAACAGTATGTATATCTATGTAAAAAAGTATGTATCTGTATTAACAGTATGTATTTCCTGTAGAAACAGTATGTATATCTATGTAAAAAAGTATGTATCTGTATTAACAGTATGTATTTCCTGTAGAAACAGTATGTATATCTATGTAAAAAAGTATGTATCTGTATTAACAGTATGTATTTCCTGTAGAAACAGTATGTATATCTATGTAAAAAAGTATGTATCTGTATTAACAGTAATAACAGTGTGTATATCCTATAAAAACAGTATGAAAATCTTTGTAAAACAGTACGTGTCTGTAGTAATAGTATTAACAGTATGTATTTCCTACAGAAACAGTATGTATACCTATGTAAAACAGTATGTATCGTATTAAAAGTATGTATTTCCTATAGAAACCGTATGTATATTATGTAAAACAGTATGTATAGCTATGAACCAGGTCTATATAAAAACTAGTGCATTTATTTTTGATAAATATTGAATAAATATTGCATTGCATTGTGCCAGTATACTACCAGTCAGCTGTACCTGTAGGTTCCCAGCAGTTCATTACTCATCACCTGAGATAAAGGCAATGGTGCTGCTGGTTCCGACCCGGCAGGACACTCACCAACGAGGTTAGCTGCTATTCAACTGCAGGCTGCAGCTCACGGCACTGCCTGTAAGACCTTTGTAATTCAGAAGTCATCTGAAGCAGGAACAGGGCAAGGGAGCACAGCCTGATGTTCTGCTGTTTTTCAGTGATATCACGCTACAGAATACTTTAGATCAACTAAAACTGTTTGCTGAAGCTACAACATAAAAAATAAGTATAATTCAATATTTTATGAAGAGGAAAGGCCCAAGTTTTTCAGGGTCGCTTTTTAATGTGAGGTATTGTTTTGAAAATTATCATTAAAAGTACACAAGGCTTCTCAGAGGGCACACCTAACTTTGTAATAATTATAAAATAGTACACGAACATTTATAATGCATGAAAGAATGAGCAGTGACCCTGGTAAATTTTTAATTATATCTCCTTAACAAAGTTTCCAAGGTGAAAACAAACAAACTTGAGGGAACAATGACAAACAAGAATAATATTATGTGACAAAAAAGAACATTTTGAAATTGTATAATTGTACATAAAGTAATTTAAAAGTCAAATATAAGCAAATTGTTAAAGAAATTGGTAGAAATTTATGAAAATGCTTGGTAAATGAATTTTTGTAGTTAATCAGACTAGCTGTGACTGTAGATACAAAAACATCGATTTGGCTGATACATCATATCAAAAATTAAACATAAAAAAAAAGAAAAAAAAAAACATATAATCATGTATGTGAGGATAACAGTTGGACGGTAATGTATTTATTCACATTGGCCCAAAAGAGCAGGGTTTTCCACCATGTGAATTGCCCTTGAAAGTGTAAACTCAAATGACTTAATCTACTAACCATACCCATGTTTTTTTTTTTTCCTGCTCCAATGCTTATATTTCTTCAAGCATCAATTTGTTAATAGGCATCATGAATGGTTTATATTATTTTTTCCACTCCATTGTATGTGACTTTCAATTTGTATCGTTAATGCATACCACATTAGTGATGCTACTCTTGACACTGGTTTCCAGCCTGACCTTCGCCACGCAGGCACGTGAATCAACGCAGCACAAAAATACGGCTCAAGTCTGTCAGTGTATTTCAGAGCAGGATTTGTAGTGACAAATTAGTTTTTTTTCCCCCTTCTTTTAATCAGATGTGATTAGACTTTCTGTCTTCCCACATGCAGAGGTGCCGTATGTAGCCTGAGTGTGCCTTGCAGCAGCTGAATACTTGTTGTCATAATCAAAGTGTTTTCGAACAGCACAGTAGACTCTGGAGCTGCAGTTTATGTTCAGTTTACGGAGGTGAATATTTAACACTTCCTCACCTGTTACAGGCAACATCAAATCTGAATTAGCATAGACTACTTTTCAGCTGGAAGTTAATGTTAGACATATTTGTATCATTAACTAATCTCATACTTCAATTAGTGATGGCTGGACTGAATCAATTTACATCAGTGTTTTCCAACCTTGGGGTCGGGACCCTATATGGGGTTGCCTGGAATTCAAATGGGGTCGCCTGAAATTTCTAGTAATTGATAAAAGAAAAAAAAGGAATTAATAAAAAAAAAATATATGTTGAGTTGAGAGAGACAATCACAATCCATAAAAGACATGACAAACTGTGAAGCTGAAACTGAAGCACTGTGGTACTGTTTATCTTTCAAATGTTCATTGTGGTCAGTTTCAGATGCTGCAGCTCTTTCATAATTCCTAGTTTGAGTTATTGTTTGTTCAGTATTAATTGTCAGCCTTGTAAATACAAGTTCAACTGACTGTACATATCCTGACCAAGGAAAATACAATTTTCACTTTGTGCAGTAATCTACTCCTGGATTTTCTGCCTCCATCCATAATAATATACATTATATAGACTAAATGTCATCTAAAATTAACATTTATTTCCAACATAGTATAGCAAACTATTACATGATCAAAAACAAATTAATTTTAGTAAAAAAAACAAAACAAAAGTGTCTGTTAAGAATGTCTGGGGTCGCCAGAAATTTGTGATGTTAAAATGGGGTCACGAGCCAAAAAAAGGTTGGGAACCACTGATTGACATATTTTCTTATCAGTTTTATCCTTACATATTATCAGGCATCACCTGCTGCTGCCTATCTTTTATGTCTTGACACCATCCATAAAATATAATGACATTGTAATGACATGAGTTTGGAGCTCTCATTTACATACTATCTGCTCACATGCAGTGCACAATTCCTTTTTACAGGAAATGCAATATTTCATCCAAGCTGTTGGCGCAGAGGAAACCTATAAATATAGAGAGGGGAGAGATGGTCTGATTTTTGCCTCCACCAAGGAGGTTATATTTCCGTTGCCATCTGTCTGTCTGTCAGTAGGATTACAGTAAAAGTACCAGGCCAATTTTTCAGCAATGCTGAGATCGAAAAGTGGCTGATGGCATGACACTTCTTCCTCTGCGACATAAACAGAAGTACTGGCTATGCCAATTTGACCATTCACAGTTTCTACTGGTGCCCATCATGTGACCGAAGACTGGCTGACATAGACTTTTTTTATGTTCAGTGTAAGTCAGTATAAAATACGGCTAAAATTTAATTAGGGGGTCAAATGAGTGGCCTTTTTTGTCAAAAAAAAAAAAAAAAAAGAAAGTTGTAAGAAATGCATAGAACTGTGCTGAAATAATGCTAATCCATTTGTGCACAGACTACTGATATTATTTGACAGTGGAAGCTATATTTTCAGAAATATTGGATTTTGAATAGCACGTGTATGTGAAAACTTTTGCTGGTGGACGGACGTGACATTACCCATGATGACCTGGTCAGTACCAGTACTTTATTAGTAATAAACTTATATACTTACAATTGCTAATTATCCTCTTATTCATAAATGTTAGTATTGTGGATCTAAAACAACAACAGCTGACACAAAAACACAAAATGTGGCAGTGGACAGATGTGACATGGTTGTTACAGATCCCATCATACTGATGCTCGGCAGCCATGTCACCGTTTCCACAAATGATCCCTGTGCAAAAACTAGGATCAGAATTATTTATTGTATAGTTTATCATCATACTAAAGAGTAAATAACAATATAGAATTGTTATTTCTTTATAAAAATGCTTATTATCAGAAAACTGTTGATTTAAAAAGTGACGTGTGACATTCTTAATGTATGTATTTGCGTAACATAAGCAGGATGGATCAGCACCATACTCCACATTGCAACCTGTAAAAATAAAACATGATATGTAGTATATAATCTTGGAAGAAAAATTGGGGAATATAAAAGAATAGAATATTTGTTTTTCAGGTAAATTCAGTTAAAATATAACTTGGCCATTTGTGACATGAAAATATAGCATTAATTGTGATGAAACTGGACATTTTTGACCTGAAAACATAGTTCCTATGACCATCAACATGTTGCAACAGAACTGAAATCCTGTAAATTTGCAGAACTTGCATTTACCAACACAAAGTTCCTTTGGAGATTCACTTATATTGATTTCTTATGCACAAAGACATAAATAAAACCTCTAAGCAAATTTTAGCTGAATATTGATGATATAAATGCCTATTAAATGCACATAAATTGGTTTTGTTTCTTTTTTTTTCTATCCTCCTACAACAGAGGTAATATAAATACACAGTAGTCATCTACATTGTTCTGGGGACCTTTTTTGTTTTTATTCATATATCAGTTCAGTATAAGTACATCAACACACAAACTTATCGTCAGCCTCATAGCATAATTGTTTAAGTCATATTTTTGGCCAAATTGTGGTATCTGCGTAACTTTATTCTCCTAACACTGCGGCTTCATTTTTCATCATTGGCTATGACCTGAAAAAAAAAATACAATTTAGGCAATTATGCTGTGAAGCTAATGTTCTGCTTTATCTCAAAGGAATACTTATGAGGTATACGTGCTGTCAACAACTTACAAGACAGTTATTTATCTGGTAAATGACATTTCCCTCACACTTTGAAGACAATAACGTTTTCTTTTCTCATCCATCTCTATGCCAGAATTGACTGTATTTAATCAGTACGCCACTTTGAATGCAGAGGAAAAATAGTCAAGGGGACATCAGCATGAGCAATAGTTGATATCACTGAGGAGGAAGTGGCAGACCATTAGCCGCTGATTTCAACACGATTTCAGTGTTTTAGTGATTGTCATGAAACTTGGCAAAACAGGAGAGTGTGGGCTGAAGAAGAGCCCATTAAAATTAGACTAATTTAGTGATTAACCAGGGTTTTTTTTTTTTTTTTTCTGCATTTGAATTATGAGGCAACCACCTACATCAGATTTGGCGCTGCTTCTAGCTCTCCAGAAAGGTCACCTCTTTTTAACAGTAATTATGCCAATGTGATAACAGAGAGTTTCAGATTGTTTGTACCAGAAAAGCTTCACTTGATCATTAGCCAAAGCTAGCTGCTAGCATTAAATGCTTTGTGATGTTAACCAGCTCTTTGATAATAGCTCTACTTTTAAATTCCATCTATACTCACAGGAGTTTATAAAATAATAACACTGTGTGGGCACGGTATGTTTTATTGATACCGTCACTTCAAGTAGCGTGACTAAACTTAAAAATTCACTCATGGCAGCTCACTGACAGTTTGTAAACTTTTGGTGATGGACAGGGGCTACACAGTTTTTGTTTTTATTTATTTTTTTTAACTACTAAAAACAGTTTTCTCCTGCTGCAAACAATGAATGTCCATCAGGTTCTACTGAAGAGATGTTTTAATTGCAATGCTTCCTGTAGATCCCACTTTTAATTTGATGATACCATTATGATAAGAATGTTTAGGTTAAGTTAAGGTTAGGTTCAAGTTGCATAAATAATGTCAATAATATGTCACAAAATAGCCAGCGGCCAGAGGTGATAATTTACTACAAGTATTTAATAATTATAATATAAACACCTGAATATTTTAACAAAATAAGTGTAACTTTTTCAATCATATTATCAACATGTCATCATTAGAACTCACAAAACATGTTTTTTCTCAAGTGCTACCTGTCAACAGTTGAGGGCCTGATATACATGCTTCACGGTCAGTGTGGTATGACCTCTACCTCATTTTGAAGCCTGCTTAAATACAGGTGTATTTTACAGGAAATATAAAAGGTTTGTAACAATGATTGGGTGTTTTCTATCTTTGAGAAAAGTCTGTTTAGCAAGATGCAAAGAGATTTCTCATTTTGCCTCATGAGTAGGGTTCTGCGTTTTCAATGGTATGTCAAACATATTGTGGCATGTTTACCACATTGCATTGTGGGTATTGGGCATGTAGTTTGATTATGGGCTATTTTTATGTGCAGGGGTTCAGCAGGGTTGCGGTGTTAGTGTAAATTTGGGGTTAATGTGTGTATGGCAATGTTTATTGGCCTTTTTGTGTTTGTATTTTTGTTGAAGTGCACCATTAGTGAAAGCCATAGGCCGAACAATCCCTTTCCTGTTCATCCATTTTTATGGATGTCTTGTTTGCTGTTAACTTTAAGCTTGCCAAATTAAAAGCACATTCTGTATAATTTAATTTACGCTGAGTTAACATCCAACTAATCCTCCAACCATGTTACAATATTTAACTTTGCTCTGAAATAACTTTTGGTAATGCATACAGTAACCGTAGACAAATAGGTTCTATTTGTTGGTTTGTTTGACTGTCAGCAGGATTATTCAGTAACTTTCATATAACTTGGCAGAAGGGTAGGGCAAGGGCTAAAGAGGAATCTGTAACATTTTATGGCAGATTCACTTTTTCCATCATTTTAAGATCTGATTGAATGACAGCCTGAGGGGCCTTGGCAGAAGTATCCTTACCACAAAGTTCCCCTTCTGTTGCCACTGATGAGTTCCAGTAAATTTGACTGTTGTGGATAAAAGATGTACTGGACTTGACTGTACTGGACTATCAGATTATCAGAAGCTAATGGAGACACTGCTGCCAAATGTTTATCTTCTACAAGGCTGTTAATCCACCTTAATCTGCCTTTCAATCCAGATAAAATCTTTCTCAACATCATGTTCAGTGAATAACAGAAAACCAATATGTGTGCATCACAGGATTACAAATGACACTTGTATTAATATGAAGTTGTCATTTGTTGGTAAGGTTTTGTTCAAGCATAGAAATGAACTCAGGTCAAGACGATTCACATTCAAAATGCACTTTGTGGACACTTTGCCTCAGGCAAGCCAAACCCTCCGTATCCCTCCACATTTAGCATGCACAATACCAGGCTTCGTCCGTTTCCCCTCTATTCCTTCACATTAAAAATGCCGTTCTGCTCAGCCTGGCAGCACACACTGCCAACCCTACCAGGCTGTGAGGTTTAACAGCAGATATACCTCAGTCTGTCCCTAAACACAGAGGACATTCATGGTACTTCAACTGCTAGTTTGGGGACGGAAGTACAAAGAACAAATGATCTGACTTTGCACATACTGTATTTTTATGTTTTCACGAGACATTATTAACAACCACTCCAACATTTGTCTTGAGGAGAAAAAGGTTACCCATCTGCTCAAATTCCCAGTGATATGTTTCCCTATATCTGCCATTTGGTAAATTTACACATTGGACCCAAAAGATCCTGTGATGCAGCAGCTTACTGGCTTTTCTACTGAGTGAAGCAGGCAGACATTAAGTCTGGTTAGTCCTAGGAGATTGACCTTTGAAGTGCACACTGAACTGTAAAGCAAAGCAGATGATTAAATCAGAAAGCTGTCTTAGCTCATCATTATAACAGTGAACATAGGGAAAATAAAAATCCAGAATAAATCCACACTGCACAAAGAGAGAAAAGCCTATTGACAATATTGATTGTGAAACCATCAAAAAAAAAAACAAAACAAAAAAAGGATTGTCTTTTAGGTACCATCGCTTTGGTTATGCAAAATGTTTGGCTTGCTTTCTCACATCATAAACCTTACAGAATTACTTTCAGCTGACCAGCTGCAGCCTTTGAAGGGCTTTAATTTCTCTGGGCATTCTGTGTTTGATCAAAAAGCTTGACATTTTGGATGCACAGCATTTGAGTACTCAAACTGTCTTCCCTTCCTGCCAAGTTATACCAGCGATGCAAACACGCTCTGATTGAAAGTTGCAACAGATGCACAGAAAGCAAAGGACATGTAACCCCTCAGGAGAGGTTTTTTTTTTCTTCACAAATATGCTTTTTTGAAAACCTCTTAAATAAACATTTTTTTTTCATGCTAAATAAATATTTTGAGCAGTATGATAAGCCCTACCAGATACATTTTACATGTGTCTGTAATTATATCAGAATATGTCTAATATGTCTAATTCTATCTGTCTTTCCAACCTTTTACCTTCCAAAGCATAAAAGAGATGTTCACAGAAAACTTCTATGAGGGGAAAGTGTGGAAAAATTAACATTAGAAATAATATCATTTCCACTTTACCATCACGATGACACTCAGAAAGCCTTCAACTTCTAATGAATATAAGACAGACTACACCATAAGACAAGGTCATTAAATTTTGATTAAGTATTCAATGCAGGGTATTTGAAATCAATATGAAACAGATGTTTCCATGTAACATGGTTCTTTTTTAATCAATTCAATATCTAGGATAATTTTTTAATTAACAGTATTTATAGTTTACTAAATAGAAAAATAGTTGAATGAAAATAAAAGATCTAAGAAATCTATTGCATCTTTGAAGTAAACCACTCAGTCTTAATATCACTGACAGGATATTGCCATTTGTAAAATGATCTCTTTTGCTTTTAGTGGAAATTACAATGTTTCTTCAAATGAAAAAGGTCCCAATAATGTCAATATATCTATGATTTAATGTTGTGATATCTACAGAATTGTTTAAATCTACTTTGTTGTGACGTTATTACTAAAAAGCAGACTTATTCCACCACAGAGGCACAAATTCTGACATGAAATAACTTCCTGGCTGTAAAATGCCTCACATTGGACTCTAAAATCTTCATTATCATTTACAGCCTTCATCTGCATTTCTGTAAAGTTGCATCCTGCAGTACTTAGTTAAGAGGCTTTCGTCTCCCATCCTGCTTGACTCTCTCACTGGTATGTTTGAAATATTCTGTTTGTCTCTTTTGTTTGCAGAGTCTTTTGCATGAATACGAGGCTGCGCATTCCAGCAACACCTCTCTCCACTCTATTCCTATTCTCATTTTGTCATCCTAGATTGCACTTGATTTCTCATATCTTCTCTATTTCACCTCCCTACTCCTTTCATTCTCATTTCTCCTCCTTCTCTAGCAGGAAATCTCCTGCTTCTTCCACCTCTTCACCCACTGCTGCCTGAGGGTTTTGCGAAACTGTTACATAATACACTTCATATTATCACAATGCATGTATTATGGATATGGGGAGATACAGCAGGCATTATGGGATTTGATAAGGGATGAAGGAATGAAATTACTGATCACTTCCTTTGCAGATTAAGTGGGTCAATCTATCATGTTCATGGTTACTTAGATTAAAGAAAATTGTTCTGTCAGTTGCTCTGTGTGCGCATGCATATGTGCAAACTTGTGCTACTGAATCATCCCCATCACAGCACCAAAGTACTGATAACAACAGGGTGATTCTGATGACACATGACAGTAGTTCTTACATTGTCTCTGCTGCACTTCTTCCCTTTCTAAAACAGCATCACTCTCCTACTTTTCATACTGAGAGATTTCAAGCCTTTTCTTCTTTTATCTAAACATTGAGCTGTCGTCTTCTATTTTATAGCCTCTGTCTTTGTCATTTTTCTGTTTTGAGCTGCTTCCAAACTGTGCCTTCTGCATCTCTCTCTCTCTCTCTCTCTCTCTCTCTTTCTCTCCAGCTCTGCTCCTCTCCATCTAGCTTGGTCAGAGCTCCTCCTGCTTCCTTTATCCAGCTGTCTGTGTTCAAGGGAATTACAGAAGTCGTGCTTCACCCAAAAGATACAGGACAGTGTCTGGGCACCGCTCAGGCTGAAGTAGACTCCCAGAGCACTTAAAGCTGCTGAAAACATCCCCAGCAGTCATGTCCAACCTTCACTTCTGCCTAAATACTCACTGAGTAACACAAAAAACAGAAAAACCAAATGATGAAAGAATTATATGGCAAAGCCTCGACACATACAGAAAATCCCCCAAAGCCACACAGACACTCTCTTCCCATGCATTATAGATCAGTGGAAACTCAGCTCCCCTATGGATTCTACGTGAAACTACATGATGAATCCAGACAGAGAGGCTAATATTTGTCACAATGGGATGTAAAATGGGATGTCAGTTGCAATTTTTATGTGTGATTCCAAATTATTCACTCTCAAGTAAATGGATTAATCCAAATCAAACTTCCAACAAAACCCATGTGTCTAATATCTTCCTCGTTTCTTTTTGTGCAACAGCTTAACACTCTTTTTCCATTTTACCTGCTCTGTGATTTTCTTCCTTTTTGTGCATCTATCTCCTCTGTTACACACATAAAAAGATTCCAATAGGGTTGGCGGCTGGAGAGCGTGAGCTGAACAACTCCCTAGTTTGGTGAAAAGTGTGCTCTAGAAAGCTGAGAAAGCTCTTCAGGATTAAAGAAAATCTGATTGATCTGACAACCTGTTCAGCTGGCTGATCTTCTGTTTTGATATTAATGAATTAAAATCAAACATCCAAGTGCCCCGATGGCAAAAAACCTTGGTCGGGAGCATAAATTACTGTGCAGCCAGAGAGAGTGAAGGATTTGAGGATGCCTACTGGGTCATAGTGGAAATGAAGGGCATAACTATGTTTTAAAAGTGATGCGGGGAATATTAAAATCCATTCTAAACTTAGGAGAAGAGAGGAGGTGGGAGAACTATGATGAGGGGATTTTATGCCAGCTAAAATCTTTACATTCTATGTGCCTTGTTGAAGAAAGGCTAAGTTATAATGGTACAGTAAGTGCGAAAATCCATTATTTAAAGCTGCAGTGTGTGGGAATCAGGGGATCTATTTGCAGAAATGGAACAAATATTCATGACTATGTTTTCATTTGAGTTCAGTCCTCTGTATCAGTCATAGTTGTGTTTTGAGTTATTTTTATAACAGAGTTGGGAATCTTAGTTTTAAGGCTGATACGATACGCATCTCGATACAGCATCTCCGATCTAATATATTAAAGATACGTGTGTGGTATCTCGGGATGCAATACGATACGATTCACACCCAAATCACGATATAAAGGGATTAAGCACATTCTGATTCAACACATTCATTTTGGTACAAGAATACGCAGTACAATTCAATGAGCTTGATTATTTATTTATCAAAAATAAAACCATGACTTTTCACAAACTGGCTTTTGTGCAATTTCAGAACACATGCCTCACATACAGTCATGTGAAAAAGTTAGGACACTCCCTTTAAAATTTGTTTTATTTACCATATAAATATCTGGGATTCAGATTTTTAAAAATAACAATACTAATATATAGAGCACATATACCAAAAGAGATGAAACTAAAGAAATGTTTTTAAAAATATGTTGGTAAATTCAATATGTTTGGGAGGAAAAGTTGGGACACTCTTATGTTTGTTATCCTACTATATAATGCATGTTCTGTGTCCGTCCGTCCGATCGATGTTGCAGCTTAGGAGGGCGTTTGTACAGATTTTCCTCAGCCTTCACAGGCCCGATCACCGCCAAACTTGCCAAATGAATAGAAACATTACTTGACTATCTACTAGGCACAATTTTATGTCCGTATTCAAATGTTGTGAGGTATGCTGAGTGATTTTAACAGGGTCCCAGCTCACCACAGACCGGGTCCCAGCTCATCTCGGACTGGGTCTGAGCTCACCACAGACCGGGTCCCAGCTCACCTCAGACCGGGTCCCAGCTCACCTCAGACTGGGTCTGAGCTCACCACAGACCGGGTCCCAGCTCACCTCGGACCGGGTCCCAGCTCACCTCAAACCAAATCCAAGCTCACCACAGACCTTCACAGGCCCGATCGCCGCCAAACTCACCAAATGAATAGAAACATTACCTGACTATCTACTAGGCACAATTTTATGTCCGTATTCAAATGTTGTGAGGTGTGCTGGGCGATTTTAGCCTCTCCTGCTATTGTACAATGGCACCACAGGTACAATGCCGCTAGTTACTCCCGATGCCTAAAATGCAGATTGAAACCAGTTGAAGATTGTTAGAGAGGCTTTTTCAGGATTCTATCTTTAAAATAATGAAGACAAGGGTGCCTTGACTTTTTCCTCATAAACAAATTATTAATAAGAACTTACCAACACATTTGAAATAACATTTCTTTAGTTTCATCTTTTTAGGTATATTTTCTCCACATTTTAGAAGAGTTAAAATAAAGATAAAGATCCCAGATATTTACATATGGTGAAGAAAACTAAGATGTAAAAGGGGGGAATTCTAACTTTTTGCTCCCTCACCGAATCAATATAGTATTCATCTGTGTCGCATGTACCACAGTTCATCAGCGGAGCTCATACTATAGTGTACAGTGAACAGATTTGCGAATCCATGGCCCAACATTAAAAGTAGGTCTTCAGAAAAGAAAAACTTTACCCAAATAAATAGTAACACTTTTAAATGCAAGCAAAAATATATTCTATTGAATGGATCGAATGTTATTGATACAAACATTCAATAACCGATGCATCTCGATATCTTTCCAAAATTTTTATTCACTCGCAGCTTCTCTACCAGTACACTCTGAAGGTGCATGCACATGTCGGTTTAACGGTATGTATTGGATCATGTTCCTATTCCTGGTTTATATCGATATAGGGAGTGGGTCCCCTATTTATGAGACCTCCATGTTTCTACAGTAGACCTTAAAGGTTTTGCAGGCCTCTTTCACCTGCTTGGAAAAAGGCGTGTGGAGCGAGAAGAATGAATATGGTTTCAGTCAGCAACTTCACCACTAGATGCTGCTAAATCCGACAATCTACACGTTTAAAAATAAACGGAACAGTCTGTGCCTGTATGTCTCACAAGCCTTCTTTAAATTGTTGTTTTACTGAAGTGTCAAAATGTAAAAATCTTGCTCATTTGCTCTCATAAACTGTGTTGAACTTGAACTCTAAGACTGAGGAATACAGCATCCTAAAATGCACAAGACATCCTTCCAAACTTTGTTCAACCTAATGTCACAATTTTATTTTCACTGAAAAGCCTGCCTATAATTCCTGTGTCATGAAGCAGGACAAATACAGTGTCTGCTCTACTATTATGACTACTACATTGGTTTTTCAAGCAGACAGGAATAAGAATAGTGTTTTACTGAATGTAGCAGATGTTGTGGCATTCAAAGTCAAATGCATTGAAAAAAATATGATAATAGCTTATGTTAATCTCTAACAGAATTTTATTTCTGTTGACTCATTCATTGCGTATTACAGAAATGGACAAGTAATGTACATCTCTCAGTAATTATCAGTGTAGGCAGGGCAGAGGGTTGGTGTAAGTGTTCTGAGACATTCCTTGTAATAGTCTGCCAACAGCCTTATGTCCTGTCAAAATGTCTTAAAGCAAGACACAGAAATCCCGCAAAGTTATTCACTGGGAGACACTCTGGATTAATGTGTCAGCTAAATGCCTAAAATGTAAAGATGTGTAGACTTAGGAACTGCCCCAAAAACCAAAAAGCCAAAGTATTCCATTTCCGACTCACAGATTCTTGCTCTGACTCACTTGTTTCCTCAGTAACACATGCACACATAGAAGCCTTGCTACATTCAGGGGATAGAAAACTGATGTGCATGCATCCACTTTATGTAAACCCACATGTAAGTAAGTAATTGTGGCCCTAGGCTTATCCAGACAAACTAAAGTGCCAATGATGTCAGTAGGTGTTCAGCATTGATGTGATGTAATGTAATTAAACCATATTACTCCCTCTTGCTGCTGTAATAAAATCTGTATCCATGCATATAAAAACAACAGAGATGTTTAACCCCAATGTCTCTAAATGGAAATTATATTTCATTTCAAGATTTCTAGATACAAGGGTGCTTCTATGAAACTGGGTTCATTTTGGTACCTGGCATTTTTACTGCTTTTTAGACCCAATAATAAAAGAGAAATGTAGACATATTTCCTCTCAGGATGTAGCTAATGATGACCTTAGATAAATGCAAAAAAAATTATACTCTTGCTCAGAGCCATCTCAAAATTAATGAATTTTTAATAAAACATTGGGACCAAAAATAGGACCAAAATTGGAAGAGGAAAAGCTACCTAGGTGTCAGTGCATTTGATCTGGAAAACATGGCTTGAAATGGTCTTCTATACCACTATAAATAAAGACACTGTGTTAAATGTGACGATCTTAGTGGTTTTTCTAATCCAGACATTTTCATGAATCAGCAGTCTCATTCCAGGTTTTGTGTGTAATCCATCATGTCCAATCGCATTACATGTGGAACCTGCCTATTTAAACACATATAAATAGTGAGTGATTTTTGCAACAGCGGTCATTTTTGTGAAACACTCTGCCATGCATAATGAGTTCGATTTCCAAAATGTACCTGAGAGAGAAAAAAAAGATATTCCAAAAAATAGTAGCGCATTTTCGTGTCCTTTTTACCGTGTTACATGCAGATTTTTGTATAAAAAAATATAAAAAATATATAAAAATGTGTTTAATCTGAAAAATTGTTTCTCTTTTATCTCAGTTAATATTTATTTTTAAAACAGACCCAAAGTGCTTCCAAACTTCCTTCATAACATTAGTCTATATCTGGTTTGAGTTTTTAGCCCCCATGTCCTGTTTTTAGGGACCAGTTTCATAGACGCACCCACATGTAAACTCAATCAAACCCTGTTCGTCAGAAAACAGCATCCACAGAACACTATCTTCCACTAAGGCAAGCTCCATAACAACATGCTTATTTCATAATCTGCAGTCTCTGACATCAGGAAAAAAACATCCGGATGATTTGTCCTAAATTGTGGACACTAAGCTGCTGACAGACAGACAGACAAATAAAGTCACTATTTAACCATTTTTATGGTGTAGTTTAGGCACAGACAGCACATGGTAATGATTTGTCAAAGATGCTTTTTAACACAGAGAAAGTCTGCAGAGACATGATAAAAATGACTTACAATATGTTTAGCAATATTTAAATTAAAACCACAATCTATAACAAACTCCAAACCAAAGCTTTTTTATTGTCTCAACATAAAGGAGAAACGTCTTAGAGTTTTTTTTTTCCCTATTGAGGAAAACCAAAATATTTGTAGATTATTATTATATTTAATTGTTTCGAGCAGAAGAAAAACAAAACTTTTGTGTGTACAAGGATCTAATAGCAGAGCAAATAAATTAATAAATCGAGGCGATCAAGACAATATATGCACACTTATAACAACAAAGTAAATTCAATATGTGTTGCTCGAAAAGGAGTGGGAAGAAGAAAACCTATTAAATCTCACCCCACCTCTCTTTTATAGAACATAACACATTACTTTTGCTTCCAACGGCAAATTCTGCTAAGATTATAAGTATCCACAGTTGGCAGAAACATACAACGGCAACCTTTTTTTTTTTTTTTTTGGTGACTGGGTTGCTTTGTTAATTTTATCAGTGTGAGATAAACTAAAAGTACAGCAATTGTGTTTAGTAGCGCTAGTAGTCACAGAGTTGGAATGTTTTAGGATTACAGAGGAAGACAGAGTGAGAGGGTGGGTCTGAATGTTTTAGCACCACGGAGAGAGAAGGATAGAGATAGACTGCCTATAAAACACTGTGCTGAGTAAAGAGTGCTTTTTCAAGCCTCAGACTTAACTAAAGAATATTTTAAGCATTATTTTTGTAGAGGCAGAGAGCTTTGGAGGGAAGTAGCTGGAGAGGGAATGAGAGGGGGGGGGGTATGATGTAAATAAAGTCTCTTTGAAGAGAGTCTGTAATGTGTTACCCTGTCTAACTCTCTTTGAAGGTTTGCAACACCTAAGCTCCTTCAAAGACAATTCTCAGGGGACAAAAACCTCTGCCCCACACAACTGTACGAGGCACTTCTTTTACTTACACATTACATATGCTATTTACACACGAAGGAACAATATCGCATTAAGACATGTGGATTTACTGTAGATTCCTGAGTCTGCTGCATGTGTTTCTGCGCACAGGCACACAGCAGCATTTTAGAGCGCTTTAGAGTGTGTAGCTGAGTGCTTTTTAAAGACAAAACATCAGAGGACAAAGCAGAACTGGTGTACAGAGACACACATCTCTTACAATAAACCACACGCGTAGTAGCCTGTGCTGGACTGAAAGTAAAGCAGCTGTTCTCTAATGTGTCATAAATGCATGCATATGTAAGTGGTGTCTGTGTGTTTATGTGCCTCCATGTGCAGACACAAACCTGCTAATATACAATAGAGCATGACGGGTAAGAAAAGCCTCCTGAGAAGACATAACAATGGTTTTACTGTATGTAGGATACTTTCATAATTCTATATCCTCCTGAGACCCAGCAATGCATTTTTGTCCTCTGTAGGGGACAAAAGTTTGACAATTTTGCTTAAAAAATGCTGTGCATTGCAAAGGACATTCCATTAGTCAAAGTCAAACATGTGGATATGATGGAATGCTTAACAGCCCAGTTACAACTAAAACTCCCTACTTTTAAAAGGAGATGGGCTCCAATCCTTGATTATCTCAGTCAGGTTTTTGTTTTTTGTTTTTTTCCTCTCTCTTTTTCTCCCCATTGATACAACCCAAAGTGGATATATATATGATGGTATATGTACATATTGGTTTCATCATAACTGTAATATGTATGCCTAAATGTGGACAATGTATGTATATATATATATATATATAATAGGGATGTACATTTATCTTCACATTGTAATCCGGAGAAATGTACATTTGCAAGAATGGAAGATATATACAATGAAAGGCTGCTTTTCCTCCCTTTGTTTTTTTTTTTTCCTTTTATTGCATGATGAAATCTCATACATACATTTATGTACGGTGAAAGTTTTTCTCAAGGCAATGTTTTTGTTTATTGGTCATACTTGTCTTTTGCTGATAATGGCAATAAAGAAAAAAAAATTCTGAAAAAACTGTTACATTACGCAGTTTCCAATCAAGACAACTTTTTAATGTAAAAAAGCTAAAACTTTAAATTTTCTGGGTTTCAGGAGGATATGTGAGTTTTGTATGAATCACAGGTGTCCTTATTCCACTTTAGTATCAGAAAAATATATCTGTGCTCCTTCTGGTAATGTGTTTTTTATTGTACATACAGTAGATCACTATTTTGTGACTAGTTAACAGATACACATCCCTCAATAATCAAGCAATTACCAAAATATAATGGCCCAACTCGGAGTTTACCTTTTTCACCGCAGGGACTTCAGCAAAAAACTCTGAAACTAAAGCGAGTAATAATACGCTACTCCCTGGTCCTGCAGCGACTTCTTATACACTGTTTTCAAGTCAGGTGTTTTTCCCCTTTAAACTATTGAGTGGGTTGTTTCAATCAGCCGTCATTCAAGTTCATGACTGTGGCTTTCTGCGTGGTTTCTAAACTGCTGAGTGGGCTGTTTAGTTGAGAGGGAGATCAGCTTTAAGGTATAAATACAGTGTGTGAGAGCTGCGGGGAAAAAAAAAAGGCATTTTATCCCTGTTTTTTTTCCATAGAGGTGAGCTATAAAAAAAAAAAAAAAAAAAAAGATATACAGACAAGCAAATTTCCATGATCTGCTGTGATTTCATTCCCCTAACTAAATCAGGGGAGCTAAAATGTTTTTTTTTCCCTGGATGGTCTTATCCAATTAGTAAAATAGGAAATTCAGGACAGGTTATGTAAGAGTTAACATGTCATGAGTTCAAGCTGCTGTTGTAGGTTGAGCAAAAGACTGAAAATTCTAGATTAAAATAAGAAAAATAGCAGCTAAACAGAGATGTGATATATATATTGTAGATAAATATGATTTAAGGACTGAGAGCGGGTATACTGAGCCTCCTGGAATGCAAAATTTAGTGTCTGGCCTCTCAGCGAGGGTCATGACCCTAATTCAGCAAAAAACCCCATCATTATCACCTGATCCATCAACAATCAAGCTGCAAGTACTCCTTCTGAGAAGCAAAAGAGGTACTCCTATACCGCTTGGTGCATAGACAAACGTGTTTTGCCAAAGGGTAAATGTGATTGCAGGATAGAGCGTGATCTTATCCTGTATGAAGATGTTCGAAGAGTGGTTGTATGTATGTGTGTGAGTGCACTGTGAGATTAATATGCAGAACAAAATGCCACAGATGAATGTTTGATACGTGGGTTACTGGGGGTACGTGGCTTTGTGCACTTCTGTGTGATGTGTTTTTAGTCTGGCTTTACATTTAAAAGGGTTTATCACAGAGAGGGAGTGAAAATGGAAAGCAGCAGCGATAAATATGTTAAACTATGCTTAATATATGCTCTTTTGTAACAGCAACCATGCATCTCGGTTTTAATAACCCATAATCTGTGTCTTGTTCACCCACAAAATGACTGTAATTCACTTTGAGTTCACTTAATTTGAATAACTGTGTTAAGGCATCTAACTTAACCTTGCCGTCTAACTTCAGTTTGTCCTCTTCCATACTGATAACATTTGAGTGCAGTTTCATAGGCGACTCTTCACGTGTGAAATCGTACTTGACATTTTTCTTACAAATGTGCTTCTTTCTTCTTAACTTTTCCGTGTCAAGTTTCGTGTCTTCGCAGCTTCAATAAATAACCTTGGTTTAAGGTGATTCAGCGCTATGAATAAGCTGAACCTTACCTAAACCTTAGTTTCATGAAAAAGAAGAAAAATGTCTGAGCCAGAGTGCAGAATGTGGGAGTCCTTCTCTGAAAAACAGGGATGTATTCAAACGCTCCACTGATCTCTGTGTCCATCTCGGAAAAGAGAAATATGCTTCAACAAAGGAGTGAAAAACTGTTTTCTCATTTGAACATAGAGTTTCATAATGTCCTTAAATATAAGGAAGTTGTTGTTTTTTTCCCCTAATTCTCTGGGTATTTTGCCCTTCAACTAATAAGAAGGAAAGACTTGCATCCTACTGGCTGGCAAATAGTTGCTGATTTACAGAATATGCAAATAAATGCATATTTCCTGCCCTAATTGTTGCCTGATAAAGTGAAAAATAGCAGGTCAGCACAGTGCAGCAGACTTCACTGCACAAAAATATCCATCTTGACAAGTCTCTAATCTCACATTTGGTCTTTTAACAGTTTTAAGCATTCTCTGGATGGAGTATTTACTTCAGTTATGAATTTGTGTTGATAATTTTCAGACTCAGAAAACCATCTGTGTGTTGTCAAAGCGTGTGGTGAACCAAAAACCATCAAAGATTGTGGATGATTTATGAAAATCCTTGAAAGGTGTTTAGTTTCAGTATAAAAGAATTCCATTAAACCCCTTGAAGTACATTTTTTTTTTACCCAGAGAGATGGTTCATTGAAAGACCATCTCCTCGTTTTTCTAATTTGGCTTTATGCTCCTCTGTATCAGCATGAAGCCTCCTGGGTAATTTCACACATTCACATCAGCAAACATTCATCTACACCATTATAGTCGGCTTCTCAAAAGGACTCACCTGTGCTTATTAACCAGCTCTTCAACACTGAGTACAAGTGGGTTTACCTTTGAACTTCACCAAACAAAGCGCACAGGAGAGGCAAGAAACCTCATACTGTTACATTAAATTGAACTCCTCAAGGTATAAAGTAAGAATAATTGACCACTGGTGTGTTTTCTACACTCTACTCTTGAAAGTTAAATGTTTCATAGCAATCCTGCAGCCTTCTATATAAAAACTACAACTGATCATTATTTTCATTTTTAATTTGTCCTCTTTTCAGTCATCTTTGTGTGTCAAATGTTAGCAAATAGTGAAAACATCCTTTTGTAATTTCTCAAGGTGATATATCTTTTCATTTTAAAGAAATGTTTGTGGAGCTGGAAGGAGTAAATTCCTGACATTTCTGGAAAAAAACAAAAACAAAATATACACTCTGTTATTACAGTAGTAGAGCATTTCCTTTAACTAACTGATTTTCCAATTCCCTGCTGTAAATTTCCCTTTCAGATATGAAAAGATATGTGTCCGGACAATGTTGGCAAGATCCTTATGCAGGCTGACAGGAGCAGGATGATGCCCTAAATCATGAGCACTTACCTGAGACAGATGATGTTCTCTCATGACTATTATTGATGTACATTTTATTAAAATTAAGAAGCGTGTCTTTTCTGACACTATTGGCGTTGGTGACATTAGAAAGAAAAGGGTCTGACTGTACACAAGCAAATTAGACAGAGAAGAGGTGTATGAGAACTGTTATATACCTACATTTCATTCACTTATTGTGTACATATTTAATATCACAGTAAATAATCTCCATCGTGAACACAAAAGTGCAAATAAAGTTAGTGTAGAGACAAGTTTCCCAACATTCACTGTCTTATTCCTACAAATAAAAAAAAAAAAGCTTACCCGAATTCCTAAGCTTCCTGTTCCTGAACACAGAGATGATCACCAGCAGATTCCCCAGCACGTCCACCACCGTGGTGAAGATCAACACGCTGGCCAGGATGGCTATGACCCAGGCAGGGCGTGCGCTCCCCTCCGTGGCCAGTGTGCGCTCTAGCTGCCCCAGCCGTGGCTCTGTCCGGTTCTTTATGAGCGTGAATGTGTCCGGCATCACTGGCCCACAGCCCTAAAAACCGCTTTGAGGTCTAGAACTGTTGTCTTATGTCCCGCAGGTACCACCGGTACCGGTCTGTCCTGGATGACCCATGGAGCGCACCTGAGTTTCTCTCCGAGTTCCTTAAGAGCGCACGTCAAGTCTGCGTCTTTAACCAGGCGACGTGAGTTACTTGATATTAAGCGGTGATCACGTGTGACCTATATATATATATATAAAGTTGCACAGACTCTTGGCTTTCTTTGTCTTCACGTAAAAGTCGTCCATCCATGTGCCACGTAACGCTCGGACACACGGTGGCACAACATCAATCTGGAATATAATCTGCGTAATCTGTGAATTGTCTTTACACCACTTGGATCATTATTCAATAACAGAAGGACTAAAACATTTATATTTTATGTCTTCGTCTTCTTCAAGTGTTCCTGTCATCATCCTTCGTGGCATCTCTAATTCCCATCCGTCTGCATGCGCCCACGACATTGCAAACATGTAGGATCCTCCTTTTCAAATGGTCAAACCCTTTGCATCGCATCGAATCCTTGCGTGTGTGAACTTACTCCTCACAGAACAAGCACACAAACATACTGCGCTCTTTCTCTTACCATTTCTGTTTTTGCCCTTGCTTTTTGCTCTGAACTACGACGTATCCATCCGGCTCTGTGCGTGGCGAGGCGGCACTGTGGTAAATGGTAAATATCACACAGAGGAGCCCACAGTCAGGCGCACAGCAGGATGTGGAGAAATCCACAGAGGGAGGACAGGAGAGAGACTGGGCTTTCTCAGACAACACATTACCACTGACTTGAACTCCAAGTGTTTTCCTCTTTCCTTTTCACTGTCTACGCCTGTCTCTCTCCATTCCCTCGTACCACGCTGAGGTGTGCGAGCAAACACAGATTTCCTTCATTTTCCCCTGTCTATTCCCAGCGTGACTCCCCAGAATGTGTCTTTGATCTCTGCACAATGCTCCGAGGTGCTCCAAGTGTGCGCACAACGGTGGGTCTGCACGGGAAGTCCAATCTTGCACCCTGTGATTAATGTGGAACATGTGTCACATTAGCCTGTGATGATGACAGATGTGTTAAATACAGCAATTAAACATCACAAAATGAGCTATAATTGATGTGGCTCTTTTTTTTTTAAATGATGTATTTAACATTTAACAACAACAACAACAACAAAAGTATATGCTGTATAAGAGTTTAGAGCAGCACTGGACTAATACCAGTGTGTGAATGCTTACACCAGGGTGCCATTTTTATGATGCACTTTGAGCACAGTGCAGTCAGAGCAAGTGGAGGTGGCAGTCTAATCCCATTCATCCTAACATGGGTAACTGGTGGCAACAGTACAGTCAAACTCTCCATCAGATCCAGTGGATTCATATGTCATCGATACTGTCAGTGCCAGTGGTGACATATTGAGGCCAACCCCACTCACTCTTTTAACTCTTTAGTGCTGGGTGTATGGCTGCAGCGGATGCCCTCGAGCACAGCAGCAGGGACAGATTAGAGCAAAGCATCGTGCCAGCCACAAAGCAGGGTGATGTGTCCCACAGGCTTGATGTGATGACCAGGAGACAGTTCAGACTACGAGGTCAGTCAGTGTCACACATATGCAGACAGTGTGAATAAGCACAAGCACAAGCACGAAACAGCTGAGAAATAGCCCAGAACACAGGGCTGATGGGAACTCTAGATTATATATAGAGAGGAAAATGTCACATATAAATTAACCCAGTGTTTTTCAACCTTGGGGTCAGGGTCGCCTGAAATTCAAATGGGCTCACTGGGAATTTCTAGTAATTGATAAAACAAAAAAACTTACAAATAAAAAAAATATATGGTGAGTTGAGAGAGAAATGTTCATTGTGGCCAGTTTCAGATGTTGCAGCTCTTTCATAATTCATGGTTTGAGTTTTTTAAGTATTAGTTGTCAGCCTTGTAAATCCAAGCTGGACTGACTATTCATATCCTGACCAAAGAAAATAAAATTATCACTTTGTGCAGTAATCTACACTTGGCTTTTCTGCCTCCATCCATAATAATATACATTATATCATAGGTGTCAAACATGTGGCCCGGGGGCCAAAACCGGCCTGCCAAAGGGTCCAATTTGGCCCCTGGGATGAATTTGTGAAATGCAGAAATTACACTGACGATATTAAAATTCAAGGATGTTCGAATTATTTTTGGTCAATTCAATCTCAAGTGGGTCAGACCAGTAAAGTACTAATTTCTTAAGAGAAGTATATGGAATTTTAACAATATTCTGCCTCTTCCTAAATGTTTTGTGTATTTGTAGATCCACTGTGATCTGTAAGTTGTGATGCATATGTAAAAATGATAAACTAAGGCGTAATATTGTTAAAATTGCACTTATTTTTCTTAAGAATTTTCAGGTTGTTCATATTTGTTCATGTTATGTTCAAGTACGGTTCGTAGATGTGAACATTTTCATTACGGAATTTGACTTTTTTCGCTCAAAAGCAGAGAAAAAAACTTTGGAGTTGATATTATTTATAAGTTATTATCCTATTATTTATATTATTTTACTGGTCCGGCCCACTTTAGATCATATTAGGCTGTATGTGACCCCTGAACTAAAATGAGTTTGACACCCCTGCATTATATAGACTAAATGCCGTCTACAATTAACATTTATTTGCAACATAGTATAGCAAACTATTACATGATCAAAAACAAATTAATTTTAGCAAAAAAAAAATGTCTCTGTTTTGAATGTCTGGGGTTGCCAGAAATTTGTGATGTTAGAATCGGGTCACAAGCCAAAAAAGGTTAGGAACCACTGGATTAACCCATAAAGACCCAGGGCTACTTATGTAGGAGATGCCAAATGAATTTTTTTCTCAAGATTTAACCTCTCTTAAGTAATTTATCACCAATTTTTATCATATTATCTTCCATTTTTTGCATTTTTTTCTGTGAAAATTATGTATTTTCTTCTGTGTAATTCACTGAATGATCTTGATCATCTGTATCAAGCCAGAGCCACTCAGAAGGCAAAAGGCATTTTGGTAAACCCTTTCCATCCTCTTGATGCAGAGTTTCAGCTTCTTCCATCTAAGAGAAGGTACACTTTGCCCTGCAGAGCCGAATCAAACTGATATCTCAAATCATTTCTCCCATCTGCCGTTAAGTTTTTAAATAGCCTGTAGGCGAGCTAACTACGATGACTTATTTACTGTATTTATTGTATTACGTGAGACTGATTGTTTTGGTGATATGCCAGATATGTACACTTTTGTTGCAAATCAAATTGCCCTTCGGGGACATCAAAGATCTTTCAGTTCAATTCAGTTCAAATGATCATGTAGCTGTTCATACAAGCTCAAATTAAAGTTGAGGGTTATTTTATCAGAAACAAACAAAACTGAAGAAAAAGTGACGTTTTCAGCAAAGATGTCATTAATTAAACATCTCCATCCACTGTCATAAGTCGCTTTTCCATCGCACATCTGCGCAAAACTTTAACGATATTTACTAAATGTCAAAAAAACAGATGTGCGTAATGTCGGTTTTTCCATTAAATCACAAATGCTATGATTTGTTTATTTATTATCGCAAGATGACATGAGAAGTCATTCCATAAACATGGCGACGAAAGTAAATATGCTGTTGATTTACAGATATATTCATTATTATTATATATTACCCCTCTATCTTGTACTAAATTTAAAAAATTATTGGGTTTCCTGGTGTGTCCACACATATCGCGACATGTTTCTTCTCTTCTTCGCTTGTTGTAACATACGTAACATCCAGTTTTTCAATTCACCTGACTCTTGTTGTGAAAAAAAGTCTGTCCATCGCAGTTTTGCGTGATATACCATTTGTGCTACGCCCGAAAAACCACCTCTTGCCAGCGCAAAAACTTTTAATCAAAAAATGAGACTTTTGGTGAAATTGTTGTTTTTCCATTAGGTAAATTTTTATGCGCAAGTTATATTTGCATAATTTGAGGGTCAATGGAAAATCGACCATTGATCCAGCGCCATTGGTTTTACTGGTGATTCAATGTTGTAGAAGATGATGATGTTTCCATGGTAACTCCGGAGCCTCTGAACGTCCAAATGGGTCATATCTGATAATCATGAAAAGATGACAATCTGCATTTTACACCAAGTATTTTCATGTATTAATAGGATGAGTGGATCAGAAATTATTAAACATTTTAGATCATTTGATGATTTTGGTCGGTGATAGATGTTTGGGTCTTTATGGGTTAAACCAGTGGCACTAGTAAAACAGAAAAATGTATGTAAATGTCAGCTCAAAAGAGCAAAGTTCTAATAATATAGATAGATAGATAGATAGATAGATAGATAGATAGATAGATAGATAGATAGATAGATAGATAGATAGATAGATAGATAGATAGATAGATAGATAGATAGAAGCTTTATTGTCATTGCATATTGAATACAACGAAATTGCACGTGCCCCCCATATAAAAGAAACACGAATAACATTCAGACTACACTCTTCCCACACATAAATACATTCATCAAGCACAACAAACACACCAAACACATCAGTATTAAAATATTTCTGTATACTGTATACATCGGGGATTGACTGTGGCGGACTACTTCACGGACGTTTGAGCCAATAATGTTTAAAAACTTTTTGTCTGGGAACAAAAGCAGAAAGAGAATCTATGTGGAGGTATGTAGGCACACCACATGGCTATGTTCTTCACCCTGTAGTCTATAGGACAGTACGCTTTTATTAATATTGATGATACAGTTTTCATTAGCCAACTTTCAGAGTCATCGTTCCGCAGAGAGTTCTGTTAAAATCACCAGATGGTGCCACAAAACAATTGCCTGGAGATTAGGGTGTAAAGAAAACAAGGGGAAACTACACTAGCAATTCATATGTGTCTCCTTGTTGTGATAAATGTCGAAGCAAGTCTGAGTATAATCATATTTATATGCAGTAATGCAGACAAACAAAGGCATTTCATCTAATAGTGATACCACTTATTGAGATGACAAACAGCTTTGGAGGAGAGTGATGTTACACTGTCGGAGAGAGAGGATAAACACCATGCTATAGTTGATCTGAAAGGAGTCGAAACACTAGAGCTATTTAAATATGTTTAGTGTTTTCAAGAACAGTATGCGCTGATCTGTGTTTTTTTTTTTTTTTTTTTCATTTAATGTGATTAACTAATGATATTGTTACATAACTTGAATTTCATAATTGCTACTGATTGAAATTGTCACATAACTTGTTACATAAACTTTATTATCAATTTATTATTACCTAAGTACATTTCATGCTAATTAAGAAGTGTTTTATTTCATACTGATGCATGTCACTGTGCTATAATGTAGTTTTAAAGATGATGAGGATGATAATTTGCTTCAATATAAACAATATAGACTATAAATTACTGTAATAACTGTTTCAATTATATTAATTACCAACTGTGTTCTCAAAGCAATGAAACAAGTAGTAAATGGAAAGAAATTAACTTCCCCTCCACTACATCAAACAGGCAATTATTTTATTTTATTTCTATTTTTTTTTTTTTTTTTTTACATAGTAGAACTTTTTACTCGCAGTGGAATATTAATGCTTTGTTTTGTTTACACATTTTTTCATGTTGTGCTGTAAGAACATTTAGGTAGTGTGTTGATACAGACCATGGTATGACAATTAATAGTTTTAAAGTATTTTTGTTGTCCATTTACATACCGTATATATGGGGAACTACAAGTACAGACAATATGACGTTCTGCCTTTGTCATCTCATGTAAAAATTTGTAGATCTGTTCCTGAAGTGTGGCGCGAGTTGGTGAATAGTATAGAACATTTCATACCTGGACATAAACCAGAAATGAAAACTACCTGACATGAGTATTTTCAGCACAGTTATTTAGTTGTTTCAAGTCAGTAGTCTGAGCTCATCCTGTACACAAATGTGCCTCTCAGCCAGAAAGATTTGGTGAAAAAAGATTTAAAAAGCTCAAAGATAATGCTGTATTCTTTTGGGGGATAATCATAATTTAGAATTGTTCTAATTAATTCCAGAGGTAAAAACACAATGTCCAGTGGATTAACCCATAAACACCCAAACAGCCACTGGTGACCAAAACCATCTACTGATCTAAACTGTTTAATACCTGTTGATCCACTAATCCTACCAATACATGTAAATAATTGGTGTAAAATACAGTTTATTATCTTTTCATGGTCATCAGATATGACCCATTTGGATGTTCAGAGGCTCCATGGTGAACATGGAAACACCGTCATCTTCTACAACATTGAATCACCAGTAAATGCATGGAGTTGGATCAATGACAGAAGTTGTAAATGCTTATTTTTATGTTCAGTCATTGATATCCTTGCTGAAAAAGTCTCTTTTTTCAGTTTTCTCTGTTGTAACATAATAGCATTTGAATTTACTCTGAGTTTTCATGAACATCTACAAGATCAGTAAATTAAATATAAGGAAAACAGCTGATTTACTCTGAAAAATGTGAAATGCAGAGGATAATATTACAATAAATGGTGATAAATCACTTAAGACAGGTTAAATAGAGAGAAAAATTCATATGGAACATTATCTGAATAAGTGAATATTTAGTTATAATATAGAAAAATGCATAAAAACATGATATTAATGTGTGCTGCCTATTTGTAATTAATTAATTAATTAATTAATTAATTAATTAATACAGATTATCATGATAAGGGGATATTATCACATTTATTAATGACTGTATTTGTAGTTAATACTTAAAGTGCATATAAATATTTGTTTATATTTTAAAAAAAGGTTGATTGTGCAAATCTGATTTTGTGTGAGGTGACTAAAAAAGTGTACATGAATGGTTTGTACGGATGCTTTGTGTTATTGTAAAAATATATGTGTAAAAAAAAGTGTTAACAAAGCAAAGGAAGCAGAATTAATTTAATTATTAGTTTGTAAAAAGGGGGTGAGAATCTAAGTTATATACTTCTTCCCACTCCTGTTAGAGCGCTGAAAAATTTTGTTTGGCCATGTTGCATGGTTCTTTATCTGATGATTCTATGGGCTTGAAATAAAACCAAACTAACTAACTAAATTTGGGAACTGCCACAAAGGTAGCACTGGGTCTTTATGGGTTAAATGCAGTGGCCCAGAGGTGCAACAGCCCAAAAAATCATCCACTATAAGAAAAAAAAAAGAGAACAGCCCAAAAAATGATCAACTATAAGGAAAAAAAAAGATAAAAGCCCAAAAAATTGTCCACTATAAGAAAAAAAAAAGAGAACAACCAAAAAATCATCCAGTATAAGAAAAAAAAGAGAACAGCCAAAAAAATTACCTTCTTTAATTGTTTAAATAGGTGATGCCATGATAGTGGGGCTCCACAGGAAGCTCTCCTTCTCCTCCTCTCAAAATAAAATAATTTTAAAACTTCTTGTTGTTAATATTCATCAAAATAATATTAAATGCCAGGCAGCTGAACAATTCAACACCATAATCACACAATTACTTAGTCACACTGGTAGTTCACAAAGTTACAATCAACTTTCACGCTAGCATTAGCTTAGCAACGAACCCTTCACACAGTGCACACAAGGGCCATTTACCACTGAAAACTGACCGCACCCATACGCTAACCCTAACCTTAACCATTTACCACCCAGTCCTAACCTAAGGCAGACACAGGAACCTTAATTAATCGTTTAACCGCTTTGCAAATTATATTAATGTAAATATTTTTAAAATTATCTTATTTTTTGCGCGCCGACCTCCACTTCTGGTGGGTTACTTCCTTAGCATTAGCCACATTAGCTGAAGGCCTTAAAAATTTCCAGCCTATGGTTTTATGTTTTTGTGGTGGCCTTAATTTTAAAGCAAGAGACCTGTTGTGTAAACAGCTTCCCCTTAATCGAAAAGGTGGATGATGTTTTTTTTTTTTTTTTGTATAGTGGATAATTTTTGGACTGTTCTCTTTTTTTCTTCTTATAGTAGATAACTTTTGGGCTACAGGATAAATTTTTGTTCTGTTCTCTTTTTTTCTTATAATGGATAATTTTTTGGGCTAGTGGATAATTTTTTTGGATTGTTCTCTTTTTTTCTTATAGTGGATAATTTTTTGAGCTAGTGGATAATTTTTTGGGGTTGTTCTCTTTTTTTTCTTATAGTGGATAATTTTTTGGACGAGTAGATAATTTTTGGGGGCTGCTCTCTTTTTTTTTCTTATAGTGGATAATTTTTTGGGCTAGTGGATAAGTTTTTTGGGCTGTTCTCTTTTTTTTTCTTATAGTGGATAATTTTTTTTGATTATTCTCTTTTTTTCTTATAGTGGATAATTTTTTGAGCTAGTGGATAATTTTTTGGGTTGTTCTCTTTTTTTTCTTATAGTGGATAATTTTTTGGGCTAGTGGATAATTTTTTGGGGCTGCTCTCTTTTTTTCCTTATAGTGGATAATTTTTTGGGGTAGTGGATAAATTTTTTGGGCTGTTCTCTTTTTTTTTCTTATAGTGGATAATTTTTTTGGATTGTTCTCTTTTTTTCTTATAGTGGATAATTTTTTGAGCTAGTGGATAATTTTTTGGGGTTGTTCTCTTTTTTTTTCTTATAGTGGATAATTTTTTGGACGAGTGGATAATTTTTGGGGGCTGCTCTCTTTTTTTCCTTATAGTGGATCATTTTTTGGGCTAGTGAATAAGTTTTTTGGGCTGTTCTCTTTTTTTTCTTATAGTGGATAATTTTTTGGGCTGTTGCACCTCTGGGCCACCGTAGTTAATAATGTTAAATACACAAACATTTCAGACTCAGTTATTGCAACACTAAGTTGCTGAATATTATAGCACTGGCAAAAGTTTGTGTTCTCCATTTGCCTTTTAGGTTTGTTTGCCTCCCAGTCGTGTGTGTTTTGGTACTTTTAACATTAGAGTCATCAGAATGACTGTTAAGGTTACTACTACACTCATTTCACACTTGCACAGTTCAACGAGAATCTCATAAAAATTCTTACAATCACAGCAAGTTCAGCAAATCTAGATGCTTATTCTGCGAGATTGCATAAAAACCCCTGATGATCAAAGCACAACACAGAACAGACCTCTGTCTTACCAAAATCAGATCTCAGCAGTCTCGAGGGGTGACAGCGTACCAATTCCTCAGAGCTAAAGCAGATAACAAGCTGAGCTCTGAGGCCCATACACAGCCAAAATTTTCAGCAGCGTTCTGATCCATCATTCCGCCTTACATCTGTTTAAGGCAGCATTTCCTCTCAAAGTCAGAACAAACGGGGGGGTTGCTGTAATAAAGTCCAACAGCGCTACACTAAAAGCATTTGTCAAATAAGCACATCAGAGCTCAATTCCAGATTTATGGAGGGTAAAATAAACAAATCAGCCATAACGCAATTCGGACATTTTATTGCACTGTGTGAACTTTGGCTAAAAATGAGAGCAATTACAAGTTTTCCTTCCATCAAAACAAATGTGCAACTGTTAAAGATTGTCTTCAAATGTCATGTATGTACCACAGCTACTATTCAACAGCAGTTAAGTTGACATAATCCAAAGGCATTTATGTTCTTTCATCATGTAATAGGAAATCCAATAAAGAATATGACGTATGCTAACTTATCTGTCACCCATTGGAATTTTGGAGACATATGCCAGAGGATTGCCTTCGTAATAATCTGTTAAAACAGCAGAGGTGGGTGTAGAGCCGGCTGTGGGTGGGGTTGGGGGGGGTGATGGCATGCACCGGCTACACTCAGCTTCCTCTGTGCACAGATGAGGGCAGCTCTCTGTTGTGAATTCCTATTGTCACGCATGTCTATGGATGTTACTCTTTCTCTTTTAATTTACCCTCCCCCCCCTTTGTCTTGTTTAAGCAGCGTGGGCATATTGTTTTGTTTTTTTTTCACCTAATTATATTCATAAAATTACAGTATTCATGAATAATACAGGCGAGAGAATTGCTTGTGACACTGAATGCATTCGTAACCATCACGGTCATGTGAGTGTTTATGTGAGCGCATGCATGTATGACTGTGAGCCTACATGTTCATGCCAGTGTGCATGCATGTGTGTCATCAGAGGCAGATGTTAGGCACATAGATTAGGTCTGGTTGGGTGTGTAATCCTGGTGTTACTGAGAACAGCGTGGATTTATAATCACCCACACAGCAACCCCTCAATAAGTAGGAACTGGGGAATGGTAATCTCCCTTACTTTTCCCACTTCTCTACTCATCTCTCGCCTTCCTTACATGATCTATCTTTCATTTCCCTCCTTCTTTATGTAACGTTCTTTCATCCCTCTGTCCATCCCTTTTCTTCCCTGCTGTGTCTACCCAGATCTGGAGGAATGTCATTGTGAAAAATGGAGCAGAGAAGAAGAAAAAAAATGGGGGGATGTGGGGGAAGTGAGAGGTTTTAAGTGGCTTAGCTGACTCTATGGTGTAAATGCCAGATGGTCCAATGAAAAGCCAGCACAGCTAAACGGACTGGCAGGTTCTCATCAGTTTCCTCTGATGCACGATGAATAAACACAACAGTCACTTTGTTTATTGCTCTCGCACGCTGTCTCTTTTTCCCCTCACACACCCTCGTATTTGACTTTGGTTTGACCCTGAGCCTGTCACTCGGACAGCCAGCATGTCTGGAATACGTATAACAAGCTTGATGGTCATCAAATGGGTGGCAGAAAGAGTATGTAACTTATTGGGACATATTGCATAATCCTTGTTGGAATAATTTAATAAGCTGTGAATTTGGTTGAATAAATTGCTAGTAGGTCTTCCCTCCCTCTGACTGCACTGCGGGAGTAGTGTACCTGCAGTGTGTTGTTTACATTTTTGTTTCTCTGTGTATCACACATACAGCTTTAGGCACACATAATGTTATGTAAGATTTGCCTCTAAGGATGTGTGTGGGCTGCTTTGGGCAATGACTCTTCTCTTTCTCCATTTAAAGACCTCAAATGACGGCAGAGTCCCTACAGAAAAAAAAAGAAAGAAAAAAAAAACCAAAACAAATGAATGGGAAGTTTCAGAGAACGCTGACATGCCACTTACACCTTTCTGAGGCCACTGGCTGTTATCACTTGGCACATCTTTAGCATATTATGCTAATTGATGAAATCTAATTTGCTGTGTTGCCTTGTTGTGACAGGCATAGAGGAAACACACGTTCAGGTGTTGTGATCACATCGGGAGCAAATAAGCAGATTATTCTTAAGCAGTAAAAGGCAGTAATAAAAGTTTAAGTATCTCCCAAGCAGTGACAAGTTTCATCAAGCTTTATGTGCATTTTACACAGCAATGCATGCTTTCTTCCTGGGCTGAGGAAAATAACAGATTCATCTCCCTCGAGTTCTGCCTTGTACCTATTTGAGCCTTTTGTGGTTCGAGGTTCCTGCAGGCAGAGAGAATAGAACTGGAACAAGCCAGCCAACATTTGACTATGAGCTATTTCCATCTATTTCACTGACACAAACTGGCATCCCCTAAAAGATATATGAAATATTTCGCTCAAACATTGTAGCCACTGCTCCAAAACTGTAGCACTTACTTTGACAAAATGATTGCTGCCAGCCACTGCTGCAGCAATCGGCTATCGAGTACTTATCAAAGTCATTTTAAAGCGTATAATGTCAGATTTTTTCTAATGCTTTTATGTCCCCTTTTTCTCACCTAGAACCACATGCATGAAACCCTTAAATCCTGGCTTACATCTCTGTGGAAGTGCACTTATTATGTTTTGGAATGAGAGGAGGCATATTCTTTTAAGTGTGTTGAACAACTCTACTCTCTCACCAGGTTTCACTGCATCAAAGACGTACAGTTTTTTTTTTTTGTGAACAGCTATGTTGGATACACAGACAGACACCATTCATATAAAAGAAATACCGAAAACAGATGCACGTGGGGACACACATCTACAATACATAGACACATATACACCTCCACACCCACTAATTGGCTAAAATGTGCTCTATGTGACAGGGAAAATAAAACACAAACATGATCAGGGGAATGTCTGGTTGCCATGGGAATGGTTTCTGGCAGACAGTCAGCTTGGTGGTGTTTATACAAGGAGGGTTGGCTGATAACAAGGACAAAGTTTGTGTGTCAGCTCCGTGGGGGGGGGGGGGGGGGGGGGGGGGGGGGGGGGGGGGGGGGGGGGGGGTAATCAAGAATGACAAAGGTTTCTAGGTGCATCTCCTTGTTAGATACAGCTGGAGTGAGTGCAGAGCAGCAATCTAAACCACACTGACCACTGCCCGCAAACAACCTTTTGTCGCCAATCAAGAATTAATGATGGGTCACCTTCTCAGGAAGAAGATAAAGCAATTAAGAAATGTCATTTTGCTATTGTGTGCAGACCGTCCAAGTATCGCTAATTAAAGTGTTTTAATTTGAATGAGGTGGAGATGTGTATGAGGCATCGATAATGAAATATTATATAATCATACCTAACTGCAGCAGTGTGTTACAAATAACTCTCCAATCATGATAATCATTTTTTAATTTCACTTCGTCAAGATTAAAAAAGTCAGATACTTTTTTTTTGAGTGCGTAGAGTCAACCAATATTGCCACTAGTGAATAAAAAAGTATGTTTTCATGGTATTTACATTGACACTGTGCTGAATATCCCCACAATGTGCATTCTGTAGATGTTAATATTAATGGCTGTGCAATATTACATCTATCAGTCATGATGGAAAATGCTGAAGATTGATGAGGGTCGCGGCCATCCAGTGGAATAAAGATTGTATTTGCCAAGTTAATTTATGGAAGTTGGATGCCTAAGAAAAAAATATTTAGACACTGCAGGATACAACAGCAGGGACACAATTATGCAGGTTTTAAGAAAACTTACATATGAGCCAAAGTTTAAAATTAGACTCAAACTGTGCATTGCAAATAACCCCAACAGTTTATAGAATGACATTCTTCACCTTTGACCTATTGCACTTGGTGGGTAAATCAGTTTTCTAAATTTTAATTAAAACTGTACATAAATTGGTTTAGGTACTGTGGCTGAACTTCTATATAAACCTGTAAACTGACTATTTCCTGCCCACACAATGTTTTTTTTCATACAAAGGTCACATATCAGTGATAACTTTGATGAATAATATATCTCTAAGCCTTAGAGACAATAGCTACAAAAAGGACGTGGCTTCAAACAAATCCATACTTAAATAGAGTTTTCATTTTCTGCATGCTTGGTCTCAAGACTCATAACGAATATCTGCACAAAAAGCAGAAGCATAATCTAATCTATGCAGTTCTAGATGCACAGTGTGCATAATTTGATCATTGCACTGGGTCAATATGAAAATAGAGTCAAACACATGGGAACAGAGGGTACCACATAATAAGCTTGACACATCTATTCAAGTCAGCAAAAGGAAGCAGCTTCTGTGGTGAATAAAATATATTAATGACATTACACTGAAATGGGTTCATGTGTGACACCGTACACAGGAAAATCTATTCAAGCCAACACTTTTCCCTCCAAATATTCATAATGATTTCACAGCATTTATTCCACCTATCATATAGAATATGTAATTAACACTGAGGAAGCCGTTGATATGCCTTTGTGTCTTCCCTGGACGTCAATGACTTCAAACTTGTTAAATGAATCTACCGGATTCGAGTCGGCAAGAAAAAAAAAAAAAAAAAAAACATATAAGAAGCGTGACAAGACTGTCTTGACAGGATTAAATATTTTATGGGGATTATTTATCTCACAAACTGCGTATATATAAAACTCACCTGCAACAGAACACCTGGTACATATTTACCCCTAGGACGAATGCCATTTTCTTTCCAATAAATGTGAATAAAATGTTTGCCTGAAACATGTCATATTATTTGCAGAGGCTGTCGTATCCTGATTTTTAAGTAAACACATATGTTTCTCCAGGAACTCAGCATCTTACTGATAACTTTACATGAAAACTCAGAAGATAATCCAGCTCCAATAGATGACCATAAAGCATCGATTCAATCAGGTTCACATCTGGATTTCAGCCTTGCCATTTCCTGTTCTGTGTCGAGTTTACATGTTGTCATGTTGTGCTCCTGTGGGGTTTTTTGGGCGCTCCCATTTTATTCCACAGTCCACAGACACAAGGGCCAGGTCAACCGGAAACTGTAAAGTGCCCACAGGTGTGAATGTGTTAGTCCACGTGTTAGTCTGACCTGTTCTGGTTATTTCTCTCGCCTGATGCACGTTGGACCACGCTTCAACACCTTTGTTACACTGTAAACCCAGATAGGAATAGGCAGGAAGGAAGGATAGAATTAAAGACACTATACCATGAGGGAAACACACAATTGGCATTAATCATGATTGTACATGTTTGTGGTTTTGATGTTTGAGCAGCTACAACATCCTCTCAAATCTACAGTAAAGTCAGCAGGGAAAGAAAGATTTTTAATTGGTTTTTGGTTTAAAAAAAAAACATTATTTCCAACTAATCCTAGTGTGGCAGGCCAATTTTTCATTTGCACAACAGTTATGTAAAAAGTATATATTACTCGCAGTTTTTATAAAAAATTATTAGGAATCCATTAGAATTCCCTAATGGCAGTGCACCCTTGAAGTTTCTTACATTTTAAGTGCTGTATTTCTGAGTAGACCTTCACAGTGTTACATTTCCATTAAAATGTGTTTGTATGTGTTCGGTGTACAGCATGTTGTTAAATTACATTTATACCTGGTATCCTCTCTGTCCTTCAGGAGTAGTACACAGATTGCCTCTGTATGTATACATCATTTGCTGTTTACTTTATTTAAAAGATGTGAATAAATCCTTTAAAATCCTCAAGGCAAGGACAGCATTTTATTAGACACAATTCTCAACTTTTGTTATTCATAACAAGGTTTTGTTTAAGAGATGGGTATGTGGTTAATGGGAAAATATGACTACAAACTCTGCTGTTCTTTATCGAAGTGGCTATGTCCACAGTACTATGGGACTACTTTCTCATTTGTCTATAACCACAGAGCCAGTCAGCGCCCTCATTATATCATGTGTAGACTGTTACCCTGTCACCCTGCTGCCACAGCACTGAGGCAATAAGCATCGCACATGCCATGTGCCTATCCAGTTACAGGAAAAGGCAAGGGTACCAGTTAGTGGAAGCTGGTTTGTAGGCCTATTCACACTTTCAATTTCAGCATGAAGGCATACAACACGAAACATGGCAACTGTTTTGCTTCATATGAGGAATTTGCCTGGTTTTTGATGAATATAAATCAGCCACTGGGACAACGTTCAGAGTGCAGAATTCAGATGACTTGATCGGCTCTGTGGCAATAGATAAACTGATATTTCATGCCACAGTACTGTGGCAGTAGCCATTACCATTTTTTGTATGTTTCACTTCAGTTACCAGGGTTTGAAAGGTGTTTAACATGGAGTTGAATCCCATTCACATTCTAGTTGTTGTGTTTGAAAATTAAGGTCTTATCAATGAGGCAGTCAAATGTGTGTACCTGTTGTGGATGAGTGAATCTGTACTTCACGGCTGCATTCCCACATAATTCCTAAAGCCTTTTAGCACATAGTCACTTTAGATTACATGTTAATGCCAGGTGTAAAGCAAATTTGTTTTGTTAAAATACAGGGAGGTGACATGTTCAAAGTGTTTGACCACACTGTGATGCCTTCAGAAACACCATTTTTGTAACCTCATTTGATGTTTTGATGAAAGTGTTCAGTTAGGTTTAGAAATGGTGAATATGAAGGTTATAACACATGATTCGTTTCACGTCATACCCATATAATTATTCAGTGACCCCTCATGTCTCATGGACAAGGGCACTGTCATCCCCAAAGAGACCAATCCTATTCAGATTTTACTTTAATTTGTCATCCATCTGTATATATAATAGGATAAATTCCATCCATTGATAGCAACAACAAAACCACAAAATCTGTTTCAAAGTCATATGAGTCAGATACGGCTGATACTCGAGTTTATGAATATACTCTTAACCGTCTAAACAAATAATAATTGAAATGATGACAGAAATTGCCATGGCAAAAACCTATAATTACACAAACATTCAATTTTACAAAATTCTAGTAATCTTGTGAATTTGAAAGATATATACTATTATGGACAGAAGTATTAGGACACGGTGAATTCAGCTGTCTCATGACAGGAAACTGGGCTATAAAATGCAAATGACAAAAATGTCATAATATGATTATATATTGTGGAAAAAAATGTTGCAATAAATGTTTTTATTTAGTGTTTTTGCAATTTTGTTTAAAAATATGTTGCTTTTGTTTTGTTCAGAATGGGAGGGGGGGCAAGAGACTCATGCTCAACTCACTTATCTTTTTTTTTTTTTCCTTAAACCAGACAAACCAAAAACATCCATCTTCTTTTAAGGCTTATCCCTCCATCCAGAAAACACTTACTACCAGTGCAGTCCTGCATTTTAAACACACAAGAGAGTCTTCACCTAAAATTATAAGGAAATAAAACTACATTACTGATCGTTTGTACACATTAAATTACTTCAAAAAAAAGTCAGAGTTAATATTAATTTTACTCAGTGTTGATTTTCTTTTTATCATTAGAATTGTTTTATATGTTCTTTCTCTAGATTTCTGACATATAAACTGCAATTTACCATCTGCTTTCTTCAGCTCTCACTGGGGAATAAAAATCAGCCTTTAAACTAAAAATAAATTTTGATTTAACATTTGTTTACTGTGATAATTATTTATTATTATAACAACTGAGAAGGACATTTTGATTGTGATAATGTTTCAAAGTAACAGGATTTTGAAGTCCTAAAAGCTGTGGGGGTGTTGTGTCCCAGAATTCTTGTCCACATAGTGTATGTAGTATACAGATTTAAGTGAATTGTTATGTCCATAAGTGCCCCCGGCATGTGTCAATAATGGCTGATTTAACAAATGATTATTTATGTGTGCCTGCCACAACATATGAAGCACACGATCACATATATACAGTACATACATCCATATTATAGAAAACAAAGACAAATGGCCCCTTTCATAATTTTATGTTAATAAATGCTGTGCCCCAGTAATTCTATTAATATTAAATCAAACTGCGCTGAATCACAGTGATTCTCTGCCATTGCTCATGCAGCACAGGTGATAGCGTCTAAAGAATGCACATATTTCTGCTGGCTTATAAATGAGCCACTGGATTTGTGGTGGATTAGTGTTTGATTAAAGTGGGATAATTATGCAGAATAATAAAAGTATATATGGTAATACTCTGCTTTAATCATTTTTAGATGTTGGGACAGTAGTGTAGTGTTATAAATGTCAAGTATAATAAAAGGGCGGTCTCTGCTTCTCTTTAATTTATAAAGGAATAATAATTCAATTTGTTTTTTAATAGTCTTGTGTGCTTATTTAAATCCATCCCAGCCAGTTGTGGGTTCAGATCCCGTCGAGGCTCTGTTTATCCGTGTAGCTCTCCTGGCTCTGAGTGACACCAGGTTTAGCAGTCTCTCAAGCTCGTCCCCAGAACCTGCCAGATTGCTGGAGCTAAGCCCTCCTCGATCCTCCTGCGATCCCCTCCATGCCCCTGTCTGTAAATCCCATGCTCGAAGTGGAGGCAGAAGTTGAGCTGGGTGCAGGTTTAGGCCAGGGGGGCTGGATGGGTATCCCTCATAGGCTGGCCGGGTTGGGGGAAGAGTGTCATACAGGCTCTCTGTGTCTTGATTTTGCTCTGGGTCATGGCCGGATTCTCTGTATTCCTCGTAAACAGGAGAGGAGCTGTCTTCACAGCTGTCATGGCTGTGGTCTCTGTGGTCTTGCCACGCTCCTGAGTCCCTGCTTTTGCTGCCAGTAGTCTTATCTTCCCCGTCGTGTCTTCTGTTTTCTTCCCTGTCCAGGATGCGCTTCCTCTCCCACTCACCTGACTGATTCCTCTCCCACTGGAACGTCCTCTTCCCGGTCTCCCGTCCCCGCACTCGACCTCTGTCACTGGTGTATCCCATCAGCCGGTAGTCCAGCTGGAGGGAGCGTGTGCTACCTCCTCGTCTCATACTCTGTTGGGTGTCACTGAGGTCGTAATGAGATCCTGCCTCAGGTGGACGTAGACGTGATGGTGACACCCAGCTAGCTGTCTGACTGGAAGACTCCCAGTACGCTACAAGGACAAGGACAGCATTAACACAAATACAAATGCAGAATAAAACCCTTTAAACTGTTTTAAGAACAAATTAAATAACAAGTACAGAAATTAACTACTTGAGAGACTTAAGGGAGGGATTTGAATCTACACACTGCATTGGGAGCCTGAGGCTTTATTCCCTGGACAAACTAGTGTTGCCAAATGACTAGTTGTGTGTAGTTCAATTTGTTTGTTGTCTAATTAACAGTTTTTTTCTGCAATGCACAGTGTGTGCCAAAAATTAGATTATCCATCTAATGGGATCAGCCATTGTAAGGTGCCACATCAATAAAATAGTATCACTGCAATGTTAGGAAACAAGTGAGATGACACCAATGAATGTGTTTGTGCCTCAGGTAATGCAGTGACTGATCTGAAGCTGTTTACAATTAGTCAAATCACTGCAGATCTCGTCTTTGCTGCGCTAAAAGTCAGAATAGTTCACTTAAAGAGGTGAGTATTTAATGTGCCCGAATAAACACTCTCTGTTAGCGAAAGCCAATTGTCATTATTAGCTGATACGAATGTAAACTTCAGTTGTGGTTTTTGTTTCTAATTTCCTACTCTTAAGTTTTTCCTCTCCGTATCGCTCCCTGGGTCTCAGTTTATTTACTTTGCTTGTTAGTCAGATGTGCATAAATGTGGGTTCAACACATGTGGGTGTACATTTGAGGAAGCAGGATCACAAATGGTATTTTTTTCTGCATTACAGCAGGGTTTACTATGGCTTCATGGGACTTCTGTATGTTTATGTTGCGCAACTGTTCCACTTCCTCTCCAGTGTTTATTAATGTGCAAATAAAATCAGTCAACAAAATTCTTTTTCCACATTTGAGTTCATGCAGTTAAACAGAGTGACACAGAACTCCCCTCTAATCCACTACTTCCCAGAAAGTACAGCATGCAGGTTGCATAATTCATGGCTAGGTTAATGAGCTGTGAGTGAAAAAATATCATATTGATGAAGAGAGAGGAGCCAGAGGGGTCACCCTGTGTGTGGGATGGAGGGTACACTTCATTAGCACGGCTAGCTCTTGGTTAGTTGCATGACACATGTGCGGTCGGTGATATCTAATACTCTCGCTTGCCAGGATCCAGATAATATTTGAGAGTGCATGCCATGCTTCTCAGATATCTCTATTTCCTGTTAAGATGCTTTTAAATGTGAGGTAAGAGGGGAAAATTAAATGAATGTGCTTACAATCCACAATGTACTCTTTGACGAACTCTAAACAAATCTCATCTTTGCTCTGCAGGTGGCGACTCGCTGTCAGTGAAGTGGAAAACAAAACAAATATCTCATGGGACACGAAGGCTTTGATGATGAAATGCTCTCCACATAGAAACAACTGAATGCTGAAAGACATGGTGAATTATGACACGGAAGAAAACACACTAGATAACAGGAGGGGGAGGCTGGCAGAGAGCCTTTTAGCGCATCAATGATACATGTTAACAGACAAAATAACATGCACAAATGCAATACATACAAGTAACACACACAAACAGACACATACGACGTACCGCAAGGTTTTAGTCATATGTCAAATGGAGAGAATGTTTTCCAATCTCATTTTGAATTGTAATGGACGTAAACATTTTTCTCATAATTAACCATATGGTACTGTTTATTTCAGGCTTTTTTTTTTTTTTACACTGTTGTTTCTGCTACACTCTACCTAATTTTATTTTCACCAGAGAGCACATTGTGTCCTTGAACAAAATGCAAAATTATAAGAAAATATTTCTAATATATAAATGGCTGTTTTGTTGTTTAGTGTTTTTCCAATTTTTTTTTTTTTTAAAGATTTTTTTTTAAGTTTTTTTTTTTTTTTTTCTAAGTAAATTAAAGTATTCTGAAAAACAAGAAGAAGCAGAAAAAAGGATGTTAAAACACCAAAATATGTAAAAGCAAGTCAAAATCAGGATAGCACTAAATCCAGTTATTTGAACAACCATTGGCAAGAAATATAATTATTCCTGTCATTCTCTGGTTGAAATAAAGCCTCTAGTGTCTCAACAGTGACAGACACAGAAACATAGTCTCGCTTTTGGTAAGCAATGAAATGCTGCCTAGATGCAGCAAATTACACATGACTCCGAACAAACAGACTTGGTGAGTATATGCCAATTAATATTGTTTTTTTTTAAGACCGCATCCCATACTCAGTAACAGATACAGATGTTAAGTGAACTTGCCACTATAGATTTAATTCTATGGTTTTAGTCAAAGCAGACCTTGTCACCATGCATTTGGAGCAACTAGAAAGTCAGTGCACAGCCTGTAGATGATGCTTCAGTTAGTGTGAAAAATTAAGTGATTGAAGTTGCTTTCGCCTCTGCCATTTTGTGTCGATGTGAGGCTCGGCTCAAAGTGCCCCTTTGAGCCGAGACCCTCAACGGAGCTGGGGTGAAAGCCTTGCTTTTCTTGGAGCGGTGCTTGCTCACCCCACTTGACCAAACATTTTAATCTCAGCATAATTGAAATAATACTCATTAACAATTCAGATCCATTTGTGCATGCTGCATATATGCTTTAAATATTGAATGAATGAAATGTAAAATAATAATCGAGTGAAATGTATAAACTACTAATGAATTTACTGATATATATACAGCCACCAGTGACCAAAAGCATCTAATGGCCCAAAATATTTATTAACTTTTTACTAATCCTATTAGTACATGTAAATAATCCAGTAAAATGCAGTTTCTCAGCCTTTCTGTATCATCAGATGTGTCTTATTGGACGTTCAGAAGTTCACTTCTTTTATGTTCAGTTAAGGATATATTTTGCTGAAAAAAGTCACTTTTTCCTCAGTTTTCTCTGTTCTGATATAATAACCTTTGAATTTACTCTGAGCTTTAATAAACATCTACACGGTCAGTGAATTAAATATAAGAAAACACCGAATTTCCACTAAAAATGCTAAATTCCAGAGGATGATAATGTAATAAATGCTGACAATCTACCTAAGAATGGTTAAATGTAGATAAAAATTAATTTGGAAATTACCACAAAAACAATTCTTGGTTTTATTCATTAATTACGAGTATTCAGAAATAATTATGACTTGTATGTAAAACCGAAAACGATATGAATATTCTATGGGGAAATTCTGATTACATTATAATACATCAGAGTTTTTGCTTTTTTTTCACTAGTAGATGCAATTCTCTGTTGGTTGAAATATTATTAAAATATTCTAGATTTGAAAAGATCTAATTAATGTGCCTCAGAGTTGAGAAAAAAACAAACAAACAAAAAAATCCTGCCAAGGCCCTCTGGTAGGAAAGCTATAGAAACAAACCTACGCAATTACCCAGAGAATATTTTTAACATTAGTGTACTGCAACTTCCTGTTAATTAATGAGAAACATAGATTGGTATGTATCTGTGATAATCTACTGTCATATATTTGGGTTGTGGTGCTCGAGAACAACCTCAAGGTTGTTTTTTTTAAGATCTTGGTCTCATTTCTGTCTTGACCACATTTTTACTCAGCCTTGTCTCGTCTCAGGCAAATGGTTGAAACCACAACTGAATTGCCTCTGTATAGTCTAATTTATTTGTTAACATCAAAGCTGTGATTCAGAAAAAAAAAAAAAAAAAAATCTTTTAGGTGCAAAATGTTCCCATGATTCAGCTACATATTGGAAACTCAAAAAATACAAAACTTTAGAAGTTTAACTGCCTTGAAAATTGTTTTGTTTTGTTTTTTTCAGTGTTGTGATAAAAAAATAAACTAAAATAAAATAATTAAAAAAAAATAAAAAAAAATGGTTTGCTCATATTATACCAGGATCTCTGGAAAATTTGCAACCTGTTTTTATTAATCCTTTTGCTGTGCATCTAGTATAGTTTTGTCTTGGTGTTAGTGCTCTCTGGTCTCCGTCACGACCTGGTCTTGGTTTAGGTGGTCTTGACTACAACATAACATATTAACATATTGACAGACTTATGCGTCAGTTGCTTTTAAACCAACAGCAGATATAAATAAGTCAGTAAAATCACTGCTTTTACATTCATTGTCTAGGCAACAACAAATTGCCACAACAAAACTGCCCTCTGTTCTGTATGGGGTGTGATGAAAGCATTCAAAAGACATAATGCAATGAATACAAAAGTTTGGGTTTGGAGATCACAGCTTGAGAAATAAAGCCAAAAGGATGGCAAGTTAATAAGATGTTTTTCAGTTGTTTTGCATTTCACTCACCAGGGCTGTTCCGCCGCTGTTCTTTGTCCATGTTTGACACTACAAAGGGAGAGAGACAGCCAGAGTCAGAGGAGGACTGAGACAAACAACACATAAACCAAAGGGGGAAAAATTGAAATACAGAGAGATCCAGTGTCAGAAACTGACAAAAATATTGGAAATCTAAGCAGGGGGTTTTATTCTGAATAAGAAAAGAGTTTGAACAGTAAAGGCTTGGCTGAGTTCAGTACAGTATGTCACAACTGAATAAACACTTCAGGAGACAACCACAAACGTGATGGAAGAGTCAACAAAAGATACTCTCTCATACCTTCACTTTCAATATTATTAACAGCATCATTGACAAGACGTATGACTGTCACTATGGAGGCTGGGTAGAGACCAGGAAGAGAAAAGAAAGGAAACAATGTCAGAGCTTATGAATAGGATACGATTACAGTAGATCTATAGGGTGTGAAATGACATGAATTGGTGTCAGCATGTGCGTGTACACGTGTTGTGAACAGTGAGAACATCATGCTTTCACTAAGATGTGTGTGTTTTACAAAGAATTGAAAGAGGCACGAGGATTCTTGTTTTCTCCACCACTACAATAATTAGACAGGAAACAAAGAAACAGCATAGGATCCTGTCTCTGCACGTACACCCACACACATGTTCATTACTGTGATTCTCTAACCTGTTATATTTAGCAAAGGAGAGATCAATGGTATTGAGTTACCTGGGAGAAAAACAGGGTATAGAATTCAAGAGAAAGATTTTTCTAACCCTTAACGGACAGGTATGATATAGGCATTTATATGTAGTTTAGTTTGGTTTTACTAAAGGCAGATTTTTTTAAGTTTGATCAATGATTACCTGTTTATCTGATCATGAAAAAAAACACTTTTAATAGTTGTTCATAAAATCCATTAAAAGATGAGATGATTAACACTTTACATGTTATGTGATGTCAGACAAAACAAACCCAACACTTTCTGCACAAATAAGTCCTACTGATTATTACACCACAGATCACTGGAAGTGTCTAAGTAAAAAAAAAAAAAAAAATTGAACCAAATGGACTGTACAGTGACTTGGGAAGAATGCCACTTCATTTGTACAACACTAGAAAAGCCAAATGTTTCATAGATATTCTGTACAATCGTTGCTCAGGGAAAAGGGCTCACAGCTCTCATAAAAAAGTTCATTATGAAACCAGTATAAACATCAAGAAAGAATAAGTACAGCATGTTTGAAAAGATTCAACAATCACATACTTGGCCTTTAAGAGCACAACACATCCATACACACTCACAGTAACCATGACTCAGATTCACAGTCACATTCAGTTTATTGTCAGTCATGTACAAGTATCCAGCAATAAAATGCAATTAGCATCTAGACAGAAGTGCAATAAGCAGTAAATGCAGGAAGAACATAACATATAGCATTAACAATATCTCACTATGTACAGGGTGGGGAAGCAAAATTTACAATATTTTGAGGCAGGGATTGAAAGACAGTGTATGACCAATTAGTTTATTGAAAGTCATGAGAATTTATTTGCCACAAGAAAATTTCCATAATAGAAAATGTTTTTATTCTATGCGTCCTCCTTCTTTCTCAATAACTGCCTTCACACGCTTCCTGAAACTTGCGCAAGTGTTCCTCAAATATTCGGGTGACAACTTCTCCCATTCTTCTTTAATAGTATCTTCCAGACTTTCTCGTAATAGTTTTGCTCATAGTCATTCTCTTCTTTCCATTCTAAACAGTCTTTATGGACACTCCAACTATTTTTGAAATCTCCTTTGGTGTGACGAGTGCATTCAGCAAATCACACACTCTTTGACATTTGCTTTCCTGATTACTCATATGGGCAAAAGTTTCTCAAAAGGTATGGATAATAGTGTTAGGTATGATTAGGACATCAATATATGTTTGGTTTCAAAACAATTGGCGTAGTGCCTGCTGAGAAAAAATAACTAAATGTTCATTGTAAATTTTGCTTCCCCACCCTGTATAATGGGAAGAAGATAGATGTGAGGTGGTATGGAACATATATACAGATATAAGTGCTATGGACAAATATACAGAATGAGTGCAAAGGACATAAAGTGCATGAGAATAAGTGAACAGTGCAGTGTATGAGCTTGTGCAAAATAGTCCTGTCGCTACGGTAAAAGTACAACCTGAACTGTTCACCCACCGCAGAGATCCACAGTCTTTAACTTTTACAGTAAAGGCTTGAAGTGATGCTATGTTTGCATCTTTTTTTTTTTTTTTTTTTTTACATTAACAGCATCAAAAAACAAATGATCTCCTTTACAGACCACTGTAAGTGTGTTGAGTGTGTGAGTCTTACCATTGTCATCAAAAGACTCAGACGTGTAAGAACTGACGGAGTGATCTTCAGAGGTGGAGTCTGACAGACACGTTACCTCATCCACCAGCTCTGACAGGTCTGCTAGAGACACAAAGACACATGAACACATTAATACGAAACACGTGTTTTACAGCTTACAAAAGAAATAAGGGATATGTTTTTTACTTGCTGAAGTAGAATTAGCTTAGTTGTAATATTATGTCAACATATAACCTCCAACCACTACTATTGCTACTAACAATGATAATAATAATAATAATAATAATAATAATAATAATAATAATAATAATAACCAAGTGCAAAAGTAAGCAGCACTTACTAATACCCTGCCCGGTTGCACAACACTTTGCCCCTCCTGCTCACTGATACCCTGCCTACCTAGGGATTAATTTTGAGTCTTTTCTTTCAGTGTTTTCAAAAGCTATCCAAAAAAAAAAAAAAAAAAAAAAAGAAATGCACTAATTAAGACAATGGTACATTTAAATAACGTGTGTTTTTGAATTTGAAAGGAATCAGCTGAGTAGTGTCACAGAAATCAGTTGGACAAATTTTTCAAAGATTTGTAAAAGAAAATTCAAAAATTGAAATTCAGCCCTCAAACTGTGCACTGCACCGCTCCTAGTGGTAAAGAACACGTATGTGAAATTTGAAAAGAATCTAGTGAACAGTGTCCGAGAAATGGGTTTGACAAAAATCTCGGACAGACGGAATTAATAAGTATTATAAAAAATGACCAATCAAGGAATGGATGAAGCATTCATTCAGTCATTTTCTGAACCTGCTTTATTCCCACTAGGGTCACTGGAGCCTATCCCAGCTACTTATGGGCGAAGGCGGGGTACATCCTGGACATGTCACCAGTTCATTGCTGGGCTGACATTCACAGCTGTGGGCAATTTAGATTAACCGATGAACGTATCAGTGCGTGTCTTTGGATGGTGGGAGGAAGCCGGAGTACCCGGAGAGAACACGGACACGGGGAGAACATGCAAACTCCACACAGAAAGGTCCCACCCCCATCAACAGGTGTTGGAATCGAACCCAGGACCTTCTTGCTGTGAGGCACAAGTGCACTACTGTGTCACTGTGTTGATGAAGCACTGATATATAATTTTAACATTTTACATGTAACATTTTAAATTCTTTTTCAGACTTTACTTCACATGTACGTCACTTGAACACAAACAATGTCGTCAGCTTGTGACCGAAGGGTCGCCGGTTCGATTCCTTGGACTGGCAGAGAGTTGCTGGCTGATGTGCCCTTGAGCAAGGCACTTAACCCTCCCATTTAATCCCCACCACTGCCCACTGCTCCTAGCATGCAGTGTATGTGATGCATGATCTAGAGATGGGCTAAAGGCAGAAGACAAATTTTGGTGTGCGGTGTATGTTTACGTGTGTGACAAACTATTACTGACAAAATAAAGATTCTGTTCTATTCTATTCTATTCTATTCTATTCTATTCTGTTCTGTTCTGTTCTATTCTATTCTATTCCAATAAACATTAATTCTGTGTCTAAACCATAAACCTCCTCCCACACCCACCCACAATGAAAAATGAGTTGACTATTAAAAAAAACTCTTAAAAAGTCCACTATGTTTACCATTTTGACTAATTGACTTAACAATTATTTCGACACGTCCCTAACACTGATGCATCATGTTAACACCTTCCAAAAGCAGCACTGTTAGTCAAGTATGTTATGACAGTAGATCTCAACACAACCAGCATGGGCAGCAGAATTTATCACAGCAAAAGATGACTGTATAATGTCTGTACTGCTGATATCCACTGTCGTTCAAAAACATTTACAAAAGCATCGACCTGCCACACTGATGTATTATGTGGCTTCATCACAATGAGCATTGTGGTTTATTGTGAGTCAACCCACATGCACTGCTGCTGTAAATACTCACTAGAACGCCACATCCAAAGCACAAAAATTGTCATCATACACATGGAAAAAATATAAAATGTTGCCAGCTTTAACCCTATATAGGGCACTCAGTGAAATACTCTGAAATTCAGCGTGTTATTAGACAGCGTGACAACAGTCTCTCTCCTCTTACCATAAAACATCCAAGCAGCACTTGCTAAAAAGTACACATATGCTATAAAACAGCTGTTATAAGGTCATAAACTGACAAAAATCACTCATATTCACTATTTACAGCTTTAAAAGTTCTATAAAATCTCTGGGTGCTTCTATGAAACTGGTCCCTAAAAAACAGGACATGGGGCTAAAAATTCCAACCAGATGTAGACTAATGTTATGAAGCATGTTTGGAAGCATTTTGGGTCAATTTTAAAAATAAATACTTATTGAGATAAAAGAGAAACAATTTTTCAGACAAAACACATTTTTATTATATTTTACATTATATTTAATGCAAAAATCTGCATGTTACACGGTCAAAAGGACACGAAAATTATGTGCTACTAGTTTTAAAAAAATATCTCTTTATTCTCTCACTGGTACATTTTGGGAATTGAACTAATTATGCAAGGCAGAGTGTTTCACAAAAATGACCACTGTTGCAAAATCATTTGCGATTTATATGCATTTAACTGGGCAGGTTCTGCATGTAACACAAGTGGACACAATGGGTTACATACTGCCAATTCATGAAAAACCTGCATGTCTGGATTAGAAAAACCACTAGGATCATCAAATTTATTTATAGCGCCATATAAGACCATTTCTAGCCATGTTTTCCAGATAAAATGCACTGACACCTGCAGGTAGTTTTCTCTGTCCCAATTTTGGTCCTATTTTTGGGCCTAATATTTTATCAAAAATTCATTAATTTTGGGATGGCTCAGAGCAAGAGAATAGTTTTTTGTTTTTGTTTTTTTTTGCATTTATCTGAGGTCATCATTAGGTACATCCTGGGGTGAAATACATCAATTTTTTTCTTTTATTATTGGGTCCTAAAAAGCTGGCAAAGTGCCAGGTACCAAAATGTACCCGGTTTCATAGAAGTACCCCTCTCTGAATCACTGTATAGTGTCATCAAAACCAACACGCTTCTTGACCTCACTGAGGCATGGGATTGGCTCCATATGTAATTTTTGCAGAACTTATTAAATAAAATCGTCACTTGCCTAATAAAGGGTTAAGTTAAACGCATAGAGCAAACCTGAATTTGTCACTCCTGCTTTATACTGACATACAAACAAACAAACCGCTCACACATGCAGTTTAAGCTTCAGTTTGTCTGCTCCAGATGAAATTGGACCTGTTCTCAAATGGTGTCTAACTGCTATGGAGTAGAGCATTTTTTAACAAATCCCAGTACACCCACTGCAGCTCTGGGTCTGTTCATTTAACAACATATTCACCAGCTGGAGCAGTCGCACAGATTGTAAACCACAAAGTTACTTGTTAAGCTGCCCTTCCGTCGAGCAGATGTGAAACTCCTGAAAACAACAAGTGCTTAGGGGGGAAAATGCAGCCTAAAATCATGATGAAGTTCATCAACTGCAGGGGAGGGTGAAGAGTCGGGAGGTGAACAATACTGCATAAAATTTTTGAGAAGTTTGACAGGCCACGCTGCTCAAGCCTGACCTTTTATCTGTGCAAAGATTAGATCTCATTCAATGAGCGCTGCCAGCCTCATAGACTCTAGTTAGCCCTTACCTGCATATCTTCACAGGCAACACTTCAAATTAATAGATGCTTACAAGTCAAAACGATCCCTAACACAGTTTGGATTTGCCAGGCTGTTATTCGAAGGGCTGTGCTCACTCAAATCACTGAGAATTGCTTGTGAGTGATCACATGTCAAACAACTGTCAGAGGGGCAGAGCACGTTCTTTATGTGTCACAACAGCTTCTGTCTGATAGTTTCTCTGAACGCGGATGTCTGAGAACCCAAGAGACAGGTAACATCTCTCAACCAGGTGTTCAAATCAACGGTAATATAACGTCTGGTTTCACATTAGTGCTGAAAATGAAAAGAGGTACAGAAGAGCAGCAGAGCAGAAATCATCGGTATAGGCTCGAAATGCAATTCTACCTGGAAAATAAAACAGCTTGAAAATAAGAACTGGCAGCTTTGCTAATGTGATTAAAAGTTACTTTTGGAAAGGCTAAAGAGGCTTTAGGTTTGTAGGTGGAACAAATAGGACAGAGCAGAAAGAGAAAACAGTGTACCGACATTTCAGTTTTTTTTTTTTCCTCTTCTGCTGTAAGGCCAGGTATTTTACATCAATACTGACCTAAATGTGCAAAGCAGAAAGGGTTGTACATTATAATCTTGAATAGACATTTGCAGATTTAAAGACACTAGTTAGCAGTATTACAGTACTAATATCAGAGTATGTTATATAATTATGAAAAGTTTATGTGTGATTACTGACAGGTTTGACATATTAGTTAGGGTTAATATAAAAAAAAAAGTATAGTTTTAGTGTATAAAGTATGTTTTTTGCTCTGTTATGGTGCAGATATTACAGAAACATGCATGACTTATCCTAAAGTAAGACCATATATGAATGAATACATCCAATAAAAATGTATAGGGATAAATAACCAATCCTGTCAATCAAGAAAAACCCACTGGACTTTACTTTCTAGGTCAAAGTATCTGCTACAACATCACATAAGGTGTGGGTTTGGATGTCAGGTAGCAAAAAAATTCATAGTATCACCAAATCAAAGAGTAATTATTTATTCCCCACTCATCCTTCACCCCTGATCTGGCAAAACAACAGAGGGTGAAGGTCAACAGTCCCCTCAAAAAAACAAAACAAAACAAAAAAAACCCACTGTAAATAATTTCGCTCAGAAATAGGTCACATTTGTTTTTTTACTGGTCTCTATGTGGATGTGTGCCTCGTCAATCACAGACTCTGTAATTATTGCTCGCCAGATATTTGGCAGCACTCCTGGTACTGTTTATCATATAAACAAAACTATACAACTTCAATGAACACCATGGTGTCTGGACATCAAGTCTCTGAGCTCAGGCTTGGAGGTCATGGTCCAGTGCATATGAAACAAGTAAAACCGTCCTGTGGGAATGCGAGCAGTAAGACAGTACGATCAATCAAAGTAAACAAGAAAGGGCCAGTCTAATACAGCATACAGACACAGGGACACTACAACACAATCCCAAAAGAAAAAATCAACATTTTTCCTCCTCTTTCTCTTCTTAGTTGACTTTTCTCACTACCTAATTTTCTTTTGTGCTGCTGTCTACACTGCCATGTGCCAAAGTTGGCAGAGGTTTCAAGCCCGACCCCTGCACTAATCCCAACACTAACACTCAGCCAAACTATATCCTGATCCTGGCCCCAAACTTTTAAATCCTCTACACTGCCCCAGTTGTAAGAGCTGTCAAAAATACTAACTTTTTCACTTATTCACCTTACAATTCTGTCATGACCTGCACTGCAAAAATCCAACTTGTATTTTTTGGCCTAAAACAGTAATTTAAGTTGGTAAAACTAGAAAATATAAAGCATTGACACTTAAGGCAATAATGTGAGTTAGCCCAGCACTGCGATGAACTGGCGACTTGTCCAGAGTGTACCCCACCTTCGCCCCTATGTAGCTGGGATAGGCTCCAAGCGACCCCCGTGACCCTAGTGAGGATAAAGCGGGTTCAGAAAATGAATGAATGAATGTGAGTTAGCACAACAAGCAAGCCAGTTGTGTACTCCAAACAATTTGGTGAGTTGTTAATACTTATATCTTTAAGTTGGGGTTCAATACAAGGGACAACAGTTCTGCTAACTCTTATTTCTTTGTTGACACTTTTCACTTGAAGTCTCATTGTGGCTGTGCTGCCTCGAGCTGGAGTCCACACAGGTAAGTTTTAACGAACTAGTTTTAATTAAATTTAGTTAAAATGATACAGGAATTTTATTGAGCCCTGCAAGAGACCCAATACACAGTCTGAGGTTGCCAAGTCATCAACAAATCAAACAGAATGACACTTCATGTGGTGGGCTGTGACTTGTCAAAATAAGTGTTGATTGTGAGAGTATAGACATTTACAAGCAACTTCCTGGTCTCACCACAACAACACTTTTACTTAATGTGGGCCCCCTATAGCATCTGCTTAGTTTGCTTATAGGAGGGGCCGGCTCTGAGCAGAAGTAAGGATTAAAAGTTATAACAATGTAAAATTATAAGTTAATACACTTAGAGTTGAGTTGACAAAAATCAGATTTCAGAGTTGAGCAAACTCAAAAGCAAAACTTAAAATATGTAGTTTAATGGCCCAACTTAAAATTTTATTGACGTTTGTTGCCTTGAAATTTTTAGTTCACCCAACCTTTCTTGTTTTTTTGCAGTGTGGCTGCTCTTAAAAATGTGTACAACACAGTCCGGTCATTATTTTTTTCTTAGAGTCACATGAGTTATGTCTGATTTGTTTTCCTCCTCTTTTACCATAATTAACAAATAATTATTTCAATTACAAATATATACTGCTTTATCTTTTATAGGACACACAAATATCACAAATTGCTTTCATTGCTTTGCTTTATAATCATCAACATGAAATGCTGATGAAAGAGGACATCCTGTCAGAATAATGGTTATTACATATAAACTGAAAATCCTCCACTAATAGAATTTAATCCCTAGGATCATTAAGATTGCCAGTCTAATTCTGAGATAACCTATATTTTATAATACTGCGTAATATGGGACCTGATTTGTTCATAAAGTGTTTTCCACACATTAAATTATTCATTACCGTTTATTTATTCATGGTGCAGCAGGTAGTGACAGAATAACGACCAACATGTTTCCTTGTTTGTTAGTATCTCTACTACAGTATCGACTCATGTCCGTGTATTGCAATATTTATAGCTAATTTACTTGTTTATTTTTGCTGCAACATTAATAAATGTTTAAGTGTTTGTTATTGATTGAATAAACTGGTCATTGTTAAGTCATTAAGCATTTATACAATAAACAGGACATTAGTTGCCTACAACATTAATCACATGCTAATTAATGGACTGTGATGTGACTGTGACCACAAGGGGTAGGGGGAGAAAAATAATAATAGACCCCGATTTCCTTTCCACAGGAAGGAATCAATAATTAACAGGCAGGAAGTTGACACTACAGGCTATAATATTAAGACAAGTTGGACAGACAATTGAAATAAATGATGTCTATCTAACAGTTATTTGCAACGTGACGATTTTATTGACAGACAGCTATGAACTTTCTACTTTAATAAGTCAACATTACTACTCTCACTCTGCTTGTTGCCATCTAAGTTGGCAAAGATGCACATCGAGCAAACTTAGAGGAAAAGTGCAAAAAAGTTGACTTTCTTTAAGTGAAAAAGTTCCAACTACTTTGATTTTGACTTTTTTTTTTTAAGTAAAAGTAGGACAAGAACATAGGACATCAGTTCTGGCTGATTACCCTGACCATTCAAACAGAAGTGCACAGGAGATGTAAGAGACTTACTCTGATACAAGAGGACATAATTGCCAATTTTTGGCACTATAACAGAAAATTGAGTTAGGGTCATTTGGTGTTCCCAGAAAGTAAATAGTAAAATTTAAATGAAATGATAACAAAATAAAAACATCTCTTTTTAACTACACTTGCTTACTGTGGGTTCTTTGATGTTAGCGATCAAAAGGCATAGATCACTGTGAAATCAGCTCCCTGATTGGTGAAGATGGTTGGGTGTAGCACAATGAGTTTACGGCCTGTGTACTCAGCATAGTGTGGCTTTTTGATCAGGCGTTAGACACTGTGTGTGCACATGCTCGTGTGTGTGTGTGTGTGTGTTCTCACTCTTACCCTGTGGACTGTTATCTCTCTGTGTTCTCTCCAACTCAAAGGCTCTCTGTCCCCATTCCTCCTCTCTCTCGTCTCTCACCCTCTCCAGCCCCTCCTCCCTCGTTTCCTCCACCTCCCAGGACACTTTGTGGGCTGGACTGAGCTCTGGGCGACAGGGCGAAGCTGATGGAAGATTGGGTGCCACGCTGCAAACTGCGATGCCCCGTCTGTTAGCGCCTCCTCTGACATTAGACAAGTCTGAGAGGAAGCTACTCATCTGTAGAAATGAAGAAAAAAAAAACAAAACATTTACTTTCTTTTAAAAGTCAAAGTTTGTCTCACTATTAAGTATTTATTTGTTATTCCTATTCCACTTGTCCCCCGGTCAGATGTGCTTGGGATATTTTTAATACTGTGGGACAGGACATTTTTCCACTGGGGTAATGCCAAAGTCAATAATTTTCAAAGCTCATTGTTATACAGCTCCTACCTGCAGCTCAACAGTAAATAGAAATACTGCTGAAATGTCACTTTATCATATTTTCCATAATATCAAAGCATGTTCGCCCTTGTTTTTACCTCCTGCCAGCGTATCATGTATAGCTGTCCAATTCCAAGGCTCATCTCTATAAACAGTATGTTCTGAGTCACTTCCCCATTGTAAAAGAATAACATAACATGCTGCACACTTTTAATACCCTTCGGCTAAATATAGTGTAAGATTCTGTTGAAAGTTACTACCCTATAATTTAGATTACATTGTCTTTGTGTAAACTTGGTGCAGATATCACAATGCATTCTTCAGATAATGCAATTATGTCATTGAATGGACTGACGGACAGACAGATGACAAAACAATTACAAAACCCCTTCAGCCAGAAGTTGGCTGAGAAGGATAAAAGCTGAATTACAGAAACACAGCATCATCAAAATGATGGGCTGGAGGACATATTCACATCACATAACCTATGATATTATGATATAAATTGCTATTTCATGCAAGTTGTTTACTGCAATACCATAATAAATGTAATGTGCCCATCTGAAAGCCAGCGGGAGACTTGAATGATACACACTTTTTAACTCTTCTGAGTGAGTGAATTTGTGAAGACCAACACACTTGGCTGTTTTATTGACTTTCAGTTTATTAGTCTGCACCAGCATGTTCAACTTTATGAGCATACTGTTATTACACTGTATTATTATACTGTATATTATGAAAATAATTTCTCTACACTTAATTAACAACATGTATCACTGATTTCATTTCCAAACACAGTCTTGATTAGGGTCCAAAATGGTTTTTAATAGGTCACCTGCTGGCAGATTATAATACTCAGTGATGCCATGATATGAATTAACTGTCCTAACTAAAGTAGAAGGAGACTGTTATTGTTTTTGTTTTGTTTTTTTCAGTTTTGCAGAACTCTTTGTGTGGAGGTGCTCAGTAAAGCTTAAAGATTACAAAGTGGGCAAACATCTCCAAAGTAATCATCCTCACAGGGTTCCTACAGATTTCTACAAGTTAACTTTAAGACTTTTCAAGAACTTTTTAAGATTATTTAGAACAGAATTTAATCCCTATTTCACAGCCATACTGGCAAAAATTTGTGACTCCTAGAAGTTAGGAAAAGAAGTTAGGAAAATTTAACTCCAATGCCTTGATTCCCATTGTTCTGAATCATTTCTCACTAGGAGCTGCAAAGTTAGTGATAATTAGTTCCTAATTTCAATATAAATTGTCAGGTTGGAACGGATGGAACCTAGTAGACTAACGTTACTGTCTTTGAAGTTTGGACATTTAACAGACACATTTAACCACAGTTTATGGCAACATAACTAAGATCTACCATATCAAATTTAGTACCTTTTAAAGACTTTTTTAAGGTACTAAATGCAGATTTAGAAATTCAAGACTTTTAAGACTTTTTAAGAACCCTGTCTTCAAAAGTCGCGTGCATTTGCCTCATGTTTCTAGTGTCAGGTAGATAGCTAATATTACTTTTCACCTTGTTTTTTGTTACTCCCTGTTACTTTCTGGGAAGACTTGAATATCTGGGACCCAAACCTTATGTTGAGCTGATAAAGTTGGTGAATGACTAGTCTGCATACATAACACTGTTTCCTATGTGGCATACTATTAGTGTCTCAGTCCCTTTGATGTCATTTTAACCATTGTGATGGGAAGATATTTTTTTCTTTATATATAATGACAGCGGTGGTTGATCGATAGGGGGTGCCACCCAATTTAACATTATGGCACGGTTCTTTATTGTCATCATGTTTTGACGTGAAATGAAATGATGTAGGCAATAAATTCAGTAATAACTAAGATTAAGATAACTAATATAAACACCTGAATAATAAATAACTGTACAAAGTAGTAAAATAAAGGCACTTAAAAACAGAACAGGGTGTTGACCCTTGTTCAAGAACAGCTGCTTAAAAATATTAACATTAACAAAAATCACTGTAATAAAAAAACGTGTTTAAATTGTTTTGATAAAATACTTGTCCTGTAGTTCATGGCAACATTTCTTTAACTTGTTTTTAACTGTATTTAAATCATTTTTGTGTGAATATGTTTACTTCCTGAGCATGGATTAAAGAATCACATGCTAATTTCTGCACTCTGAATTGTATTTATTTTCTTGTCCTCCAGAATGATCGCAAAGCAGATAATCGACCAGCTCCAAATGTCACAGATGACAAAGTTTATCCTATTCCACCTGCTACACCTCTGTTTAACCTCTATTTAGTTCAGTGTTTTTCAGCCTTAGGGTCGTAACAAGTTCAAATAAAATGCAGGAAATAATATCTGAGAGGGCATATCTTGATTGACCCGATCATGTGACCATGTGCACCTGCTCGGACACAGCTGCAATCAGAAAACTGGACTGAACAGAGTATATATTTATATATTATACATTATATAGCCTGAATGTCGTCTACAATTAACATATATTTGCAACATAGTATAGCAAACTATTACATGATCAAAAACAAATTAATTTTAGCAAAAAAAATGTCTCAGTTTTGAATATCTGGGGTCGCCCGAGATTGGTGATGTTAAAATGGGGTCACGAGCCAGAACGGTTGGGAACCACTGATTTAGTCTCTTATGTTAACCCTTTCATGCATAGAGGTCACTACAGTGGACAGCTGTTCAAAGGTGTTCTCTTGTATATTTATGGATTTTGATGTTTTAGTTCCATATCGGCCAACACAGTGAACACTTATAGATCATCCCATACACTGACATTCATACCATTACTGTAAATTTGCTGTTCTAGATAAACCTGATCTGCAGTTACATATTTGACTGTAAAAAAAAAAAAAAAAAAAAATTGCTAATTGTTATTAGACTGTAATTAAGTTTTGGTTGTTTTTTTTTTAACAAAAGGCTGTTAAAATGTGAGAAAACATCAGAATAGCAGCATTAAACATGTTTTTATTTCATAATTTTCTCACAGTATATCCATAAATACAGGGGTTGGACAAAATAATGGAAACACCGTAAAAAATCAACAAAATATAATTTAATATGGTGTAGGTCCGCCTTTTGCGGCAGTTACAGCCTCAATTCTCCGAGGTATTGATTCATACAACTTGTGAATTGTTTCCAAAGGAATTTTAAGCCATTCTTCAGTTAGAATACCCTCCAACTCTTTTACAGACGATGGCGGTGGAAATCGACATCTTACTTGAATCTCTAAAACTGACCATAAATGCTCAATAATGTTGAGGTCTGGGGACTGTGCCGGCCATACGAGATGCTCAACTTCATTAGAATGTTCCTCATGCCATTCTTTAACAGTTCTAGCTGTATGGATTGGGGCATTATCATCTTGAGGTGAAGGTGTTTCCATTATTTTGTCCAACCCCTGTACATGTTTCTTTGCTTCTAAAATTGAACGAATGGTGTTCAGCTGAGTGGACATTTTTGCCACTCCATAAAAAACAGGTTTATATTTTTTTTCTTTTTTTCATGCATAAAAAGGAATAAAAACACTCAGGAAAAAAAAAACTTCATTAATGTTCTCATAATTCATGCATGAAAGGGTTAAACTATATCCAGCGTTTATTACACCCCCCAGTCTTGTTTAGCATCCGGCCCCCACTACACAATACTGGATGTTTTTGCGTACCTGACTGCCATCACTGAAAGTGGTCTTGTCGCCGTCTCCGCTCCTCAGGCCCTGGTTGCCAAGTCCTCCAGGTAGAGGGGAGTGGGCATTTGGACGTACCATGACCTGCGGAGGGCCCACCGTGCTTCCTCCAACCTCACCATAGCTACTATTGGTCCCTGGTGAACCTGACACACGCACTGCTTTAAACTCAATCCCTTCCACCCCCATGCCGGTCTTGTGCAGCATATAGCTGGTTTCTGTGGATATAGTAGAGACTCCCATCACAGTCTGAGTCGCTGGGCCAGGGTCTGACTCTTTCCTGAAGGTGATTTTTTTCCTAAAGGCGATGAAGAGTATGAGTAGGAGGAGGATGACAAATGCAAGGACCCCGATGCCAATTATCTCTCCTGGTCCGACATAAGACAAGGGCTCCGCCTGGGAAACATGACAGAAAATCAGCAAATATACACATAGAAGATAATGTGTCTTACCACAGCCCAATTATGTTCTGTTAAAAAGAATATTTACAGCTTATGGAGTGTCTTAACCTTCACAAAACCTTATATACAGTCAAATCTGTGAAGTGTATAGGGAGTTTTTAACCTATAGAGTAACCCTATCTATTATTGATCATCTTCACATTATCCAGAAAGCCATGAGACATGTTTACACATTCACACACAATAGTTGTACAACATAATCATTGCTAGGAACAAACACACTTGTCAAAATTAGGATATTGTAAAACTGTTTTATATGCACGGATACATCTGAGTTTTATCAAAGTATTACAACTAAAAGCTGTTGTACAAGGGGTAAAATGACTATTTTCACAGAGGCTTATAATAATACATGAAAAAATGTGAAAAATAGACTGTAGTAAAAAGATTTAATTTAGTTTTATTTCCAGTTACAGATGCTTTCATTAAAAACCTTTAAGTGCCAAAAAAAAAACAAAAAAAACAAAAACAATGTTAGCAAATGGCCTAATAGGTTTTGTCTGTCTGGGTTACTTTTCCGCTAATTACAGTCTTTCAGGGAATAATAAAAGCACCCTCTTTCCTACAATATCCAACATTAATTGGGCTTGCAGCCTCAATATTAGGTATACAGTGCGATACAAAGTCAAGAGCGTGACAGCTTTAAATGGAGGCTGTGATTTACCCATTACCCACACTTTCATTCATCTACTGCAAAGACAAAGACACCAACTTGGTGAATAACCCTTCTGGGAGGCCAGAGCACACTCAGAATTCTCATCAGCTTCACTGACTATGCCAAGTTCAATTAGGAGAAAGCTGGACGCATAATAAGCACAATGTGAAAAGCTAGTACATTCTAAATGACTTGACGGTATATGTTTGCACATTTAGTGAAATCTACTGAACATTTTAGATTGTCATTCATACCATACCTGTGTGTCATCCCCCAGATCACCAGGTGTCTGATCATCACAAAACACACCTTCGAAGCCTTCGGAGCAGTTGCAGTAAAATGATCCGAATGTGTTGACACAGTCTCCATTTGCACACTCTTCCTGGTCACATTCATTTACATCTTCATCACATCTGCAGAGGCGCAGACAAATAAATGGCGGCACATGGGAGTTGGAAAGACGATGTGACATGTAAGAGAGGAATAAAAAGCTAGAAATGTAGCAGTGAGTTAAGGTGAGAGAAAGCAAATAAAGACTTCGGAGATTATCTTTTCAGACAGCCTTTTTGTGCTAAATGGAGGTATTATCTTCAGGGATGTCCTTTTATCCTCATTGATATGGCTGTGGTTTAACACTCACACACACACACACACACACACACACATACACACGCACACACACACACTCACACACCTGCACACTTATGCACAAAGACTCCAGAATAGAGAAAAGAATTGTGACAAATACACAACCACAATTTCACATCCTCCACATACATGCTCATCTTGTCATTTCATAGATGGTCACCTGCTGTGAGAAAGATGGGAAATGCATGTATTTCTCTTTTCAATTATATTTTTTTCGATGGGGTTTTCAAAACACTAAGAGTAAGTCTGATATAAAAAGAAAAAGCACTTCTGAGTATATCAAACAGCTTCCTTGTAGTTTTTCTTATCCTTATGTACGAAGAGTTGACTTAACAAGGCTGTGGTTGTCTCATCATCTCGCCATATTTCCTCATGCATATTTAAAATATGAATACTGTACATCTGAATTAACAATCCTCAAGGGTTTAGCAGTCTCAAGTAATATCACATTGGTATTGCACTGCAGAGCTAATCTATGGTTTATTTTACATGTTATATTATTTCCAGGGCACATATGTCTGTATTATATTTTTTTTTATCAATCTGGCAAAGAATATAATTTCATAGTCAGTTGCTCTCACCAAATGACAGCTTGTAGCAGGATATAATATTTGCTTTATCTATAGTTTCAATCACTGTTTATTCATACAATATGCTGCTTGAAAAAATACATCATATACATCTTTGTTAATAATCAATGACATGTTAAATTTCACTCAAATCCACCAAAAGCTCTTCATATCTTTGTAAAAAAGCATGAAAAGCAGAACAGTTTCAACTTCCAGGGAAAAACTGCTCTCTAGTGGTGACTCCGCTGAACAGCCCAAGCAGCAGAGAGGATATTTTATAGGCAATTAGTGAGCTGTGATTAAGAGAGCAGCTACAGAATGATTATAGGCTTTTCAACCAAAATCATCCTGAATGAATTAAATTAGAAGCACTAATTTATCTCACACAATTACAACTAACAAAGCAGGTGCTAGGGTGCTAATTTGGGCTAATATCTGTGAATGTTATTACTGAATTCTAAACATGATCGTGTGTATTTAAAATGTATAAAGCACAGGACGATAATGGTTACGCGCATGGTCATACACTAACTGTGATTATTGTACATTCTGTATAAGACGTACCATTTGCCACCACTGGTTGCACAATCAATAATTAAAGCCTAAAGTACATGTGTGTGATTGCGAGCTTTGTTATCTTACATAAGTCCTCCAAGTCCTCTGGGACAGGCACAGAGAAATGCATTGCCTACAGGCTTACAGTCTCCACCGTTCTGGCATGGATTTGGCATGCAAGATGTCAATTCGACTTCACAGCGCCCCCCAGTGAAGCCTGTACTGCAACTGCACATGAAGCCTGTTGACAAGAGGTTTAAAATGTAAGTCATTCCATAATATCTGTGCATAATAACAACAAATAATCCCTTTAATAAACTGATTGTGAGGGTAAAATCACTCAGTAGTGTTTTTTTTTTCATAAAATAAACCCAAAATGATATGACTCAATATTGTTAACTTCATAAAATAAGTGCTTAAGTCATTTTTTTGACAAAAATTATTTTTTGGTCTGAATAATCTCATGATGCTTTCCACTTCTGGTAAAATTACCTACAGTCTCAGTTGAATAGATCATATGATTCTACCCTGTCAAGAGTGTGGCTTGGCCTGGTTACATTTTTTTGTATTTTTCTGAAAAATCAGAAAAAAATACTTAGGCAATTACTTTAAGAAGGTGACGATATGTTGTAGATGCATATGTACACTACAAACAAAAAGTTAAGGGTATTCCAGTTTTTTTTGTCTTTTTTTTGTCATTTTTGCCATTTGTAAATAAAACTATGTCTGGTCATTAAAAAAATGTGTTTCAATTCAGTTCACACACAAAAAAGTAAAAAGTGCTGTGCAGGAATCCCAACTGAAAAAAATAGCCCAAAAATTAAAAATATCCTTAACTCTTTGGTTGTAGTGTACATGATTACTTTATATCAGAACTGTCAAACATGTGACCCGGGGGCCAAATCCGGCCCACCAAAGGGTCCAGTCTGGCCCCTTGGATGAATTTGTGAAATGCAAAAATTACACTGTGGATATTAATCATTTTAGTTCAGGTTCCACATACAGACCAATTTAATCTCCAGTGGGTTGGATCAGTAAAATACTATCATAATAACCTATAAATACTCACAACTCCACATTTTTCTCTTTGTTAATGTTAACATTTTCATGTTATTTTACTGTATTTACATTAAAACAAACTATCATTTCACAAAATACAAATAACCTGAACAAATATGAACACTTTTAAATGTCTGAAGTGCAAGTTTACCAATATTCTGCCTGTTATTAACTGTTTGTGTATTTGTTGATCCACTGTGATCTGTAAGTTTATATGCATAAATGATAATCTGAGACATAATATTGTTAAAATTGCACTTCAGTTTGTTCATGTTATTCACATTGCTTTAAAGGATAGTTGGTAGATGTAAACATTTTCATTGCATAATTTGACTTTTTTCACTCTAAAACATAGAGGAAAGTTTGGAGTTGACATTATTTATATATTATTATGTTATTATTTCACTGGTCTGGCCCACTTCAGATCAAATTTGGCTTAATGTGGTCCCTGAACTAAAATGAGTGTGACACCTCTGCTTTATATCATACAGGTGTTTGGCCAGTGTCATCTACACAAACCTCCAGAGGGCAGGCTGCTGCAGATAGCACCATTGAGGCAGGGCTGACTCACGCATGGATCTGGATACAACACACAACCCAACTTGACCTCGCTCAGGCCGGCAATCTCCGCGTAACGGCTTCTCTTATTCTGCAGTGGCAGCTCGTTACCGTTCAGCATCAGCGAACCTAGGCAGCCCTGGAAGCCATCCTGGGCTCTTGGTGGGCCCCTCGTCCCACGGTCACCCAGTGCCGGTCCGGCTTGGTTTCTCCCTGGTCCTGGACTTTGCCTCTCGCCTTGGCTGTTAGGTGGTCTCACTTGGGCTCCGAAGAAGAAGGATGAATCTGGGGCCAGAGGCCAAAGGCGAACTGGGGCTCTGGCTGCTCGACGGCGCTCCACATAGCTGTCGTCCAATGATAGCAGGGTGTAGTTCCTAGTCAGCTCCAAGGCAACAGCATGCCAGAGTCCATCGTTTATTGGTCTGCCAGAGATACCCATAATACCAAGTGTGTTGTCACAGTCCAGCTGGAACCACAGCCGACCCCCTTCAATCTGTAGGAGAAAAGTATAACTATCTGAAAAATACAAACTCAGTATATGTGAATGTTCTCTGAGTAAATCTGGCTTTAAAAAACATGGAAGTAAATCATTTGTGTGAGTTCACCTTGAGCATCGTACAGGGATTAACCCGAGTGAACATGATAACTCCTCTTCTCTGAAGCGTTCGGATTCTGAGACCAAGTTTCATTTCTCCACTCTGACCGTTCTCTGTCACTCTGTACTTGATGTAACTGTTTCCAGAGAAACTCAGAGAGGTTTGACCTTCAGAAAACAATGAAGACGGAGGAAGATAAAAGAGAGGATAATAAGACTAAGAATACACATAATATTTAAGTACTGGGATCTGATAAAACAAAAGCGGTGTTATCCTCTTGAAACATACCTGCACATTCATCTAGTCGTTCAGGCAGACACTGGCAGACAGATGGCGCTGTAGGACCAGAGCGAACACACTGCATGTCTGTTGGACAGGACTGACCTTCACAAAGCTCTACAGGGGTTGGACATGAGCCTCCTGTTTAGATGGAGCACACAGTAAAATAAAATAAAATAAAAAATTAAATTACACCTCCAGGACATCAGAATATTATGTCTGTTTATAGGAGACAAATGTATGCATATTCCCTCCATCTACCTTATTTGTGTACCATTTAACTTGTAATAAATGGAAGAGGTAATACTTAATATTATGGTAAACATATTCAACATTAGCTATAACTTAACCCATAAAGGCCCAGTGCTACTTTTGTGGCAGTTCCTGAATGAATTTTTCTCTATTTCTACCTTGTTTCACTGATTTGTCACCATTTAAAAAAAAAAAAATCAGCCTCTGTATTTTGCATTTTTCGTGTAAATCATGTATTTTCCTTTATTTAATTCACAGATCATGTAGACGTTCATAAAAACTCAGTGTAAATTCAATGTTAATTATACCAAAAAAGAGAAAAATGAAGAACAAGTGACTTTTTCTGCAAAGATATTGCTAACTGAATGTAAAAAACAAGTGTGTCCATCCACTGTCATTGATCCAACTCCATGGGTTTTACTAGTGAATCAATTGTTGTAGAAGATGACGATGTTTCCACGGTAACTAGGGAGCCTCTGAACATCCAAATGGGTCATATCTGATGACTATGAAAAGATGAATAACTGTATTTTACACCAGTTATTTAGGTGAATTGATAGGATTAGTGGATCAACAGTTAATTAAACAGTTTATATCTGTAGATGGTTTGTGTCAGCGGTGGATGTTTTGGTCTTTATGGGTTAAGTAAGGAAGTGATGTTATTTGAGAAATGTTGGAGAGACTGAAATCAGACTTATTAACATTAGCATTACCTCTGAACCACTGGTAAACTGGAATAATTGTAGAGGTTGCTGGTGATTTTATTCTATATGAAGTAAAAATTCCTTTGCAAATTACCTCTCCTATTTCAACAAACATGAAGGTTCTATGATAATCTTAGTCTTGTGCAAATGGACATCACAAATATGCTGTGTATTTGTTTCTTCCATGCATTTATTCAGTCGATTTTCATGTCGAGGATAGTGGAGACTGCACTGGTGATGATATGTCAAAGTTTTAAAAGTGTTTTAGGTAGAAATTCAGGATTGTCACAATATACTCAGGATGTTAACTGAAAGAGCAAACTTAAATTGTTCAGAAAAATGACAAATGATGAGATGGATGAGATGCACGACAGCAAACGTAAAGGATGTTTTTTTTCTGTCTTTAAACACTTATCTGTGCATGGTGAACCTGCTTTAGACATCAGAACCATGGAAGAATGTCAGAAAATTTGAGTAAAAACAAACCCATGAGAGCACACCACATAAAACACAGACATGGGGGTTAATTCCTAAAACACCAGAGCACCACAGGTTATATGAGTCCTATGCAAATAAGGCTTAATAAAAAGCCAACATGCTACTAATGGTTATGTTAATAAGCACTCTGTTAATGGTGAACCTTAAAGCTTATTTCCAGTACTTTAATATATGAGTTTAGGTCAAATCTAAGCGGAAATGCAATGCTCATGTCATGGAAGTTTTCTAGCACTCTGGACACAATTTGAAGCAAAAACACAAAAGTCACTGAATCGGGGTTAAAGCAGGTATTTTTTTTTACATATGTAAAGATATAGTGAGAAAACAGACCGCTGTTCCAGAGCATTACCGCTGATGCCTCTGGCTAAGGAATGCCAGAGTTTTTAAACACTAGGTCATCGCCATGAAAGGTCAAATTGTCAGTGGCTGGTTTTACATTCCACTTGTGCATGCATTTTCCTTTTACAGTGAGGAAGAGATTGGGGGTAGGAGTACATAAGTTTTTACTTCTTCCAACTCCTTCTCGAGCATGTATAATTTCATTTCATTTGTTTTATTGATATTATTATTATTATTATTATTCATTCATTCATTATCAGACCCTGCTTTATCCTCACTAGGGTCACGGGGGTCGCTTGGAGCCTATCCCAGCTACTTACGGGCGAAGGCGGGGTACACCCTGGACATTTCGCCAGTTCATCCCAGGGCTGAACATATAGAGACAAACAATCACTCTCACATTCACACCTATGGGCAATTTAGATTAACCAATTAACCTATCAGTGCATGTGTTTGGATGGTGGGAGGAAGCCGGAGTACCCGGAGAGAACCCACGCAGACAACATTGCAAACTCCACACAGAAAAGTCCCACCCCCCGTCGACTGGTGTTGGAATCGAACCCAGGACCTTCTTGCTGTGAGGCACGACTGCTATCCACTGCACCATTATTATTATTATTATTATTATTATTATTATTATTATTATTATTATTAATTGTTTGTTTGCTTATCAACCATTTATGTACCAGTACTTATATTTTGTTGGTTGATTTTTGTTTTGATTTCACTGTCTACATGTTTGAAATTAAGATTTCAATCAATCAATCAATCAATCAATCAATCAATCAATCAATCAATCAATCAATCAATCAATCAGGATGTACTGATCACAACAGGTGGTTTGTTAAATGAGAATGAGAATTTCCTTGTCACTCACCAGGGCAGGTGCAGATCTCTGTTCGGCTGAACCTCGGTGACACCAGGCTGATCCGCTCTGTGCTGTACGTAACCAGAGAGCTCCCCTCCATCACCAGGGTCTGCTCACACACCCTTTCACCGCAATCCAGATCCCCAGAACAGGCACTACTCACTAGCACAGCCCCACCTAGGACACCTCGAATCTGGCCCTTCAGTGCTGCTTCCTCAAGCTTTGCAGACAACTCCTGCTGGGAATAGAACCCACCCATCCGTCCACTGCCTGGGGTGTCCGGCCTCTCCATGGCCAGAATTAAGTCCACATTAGACGTTCCCACCACCGGTTGCACACTGAGTATGTGAAGGGGATCTTGTTGTCCAGGTGACCATTTCCAGCCCGCCAGGCCCCGTAACATTAACTTTATCTGGCTGAGGTAGCGACCAACCAAATCCTCTGGGGACAGGGAGCTGAAACGCAAGGTCAAGGCGCTGCGCAACAGCACATCTGTCACCTGTTCAACCTGGACTGACACATCTGCTATCACAGCGAAACGCCCATCACTCACTGTGGCATTCATCTGGTATCTGAAAAGAGAGTCAAAATGCACTCAAAACACCAGAACATCATTATGTCTTTTTTCTTATCAGCATTTTCAGCCTGTGTTAATCTGTGTGCTGTGTGTGTTTGTGCGGTGTACTGTATACCTGCCAGTTTCCAGGCCTGGTAGCGCTACAACAGTGCCATCCTGTCTGTTAATACTAAACATGCTCTTGGGCTGTGACTTCTGGGTAAATGACAGTACATCATTGGGGTCACGGTCAGTGGCATAGATTTGGCCGACTGGACCACCCTGGAAGGTATCTGTAACCATGATGATGAAGATTTCCAGTGGCGAGACTGCAGGTTTATACTGACTGTTTCCAATGACCCTCAGAAACACCCAGGAAGAAGAGGTAAGACGAGGCTTACCAGAGTCACTTGCCTAGGAAATTAAAGCAAAAGTTAAAGTGTGAGGATAAAAAAGTGTAGTGAAACACAAAACAGCCACTTCTAAAATATACAACCTTAAAAATGTAAAACAATGAATTATTATTTATTTTAGGGCCTATTTTTGTGAGAAGCAGATGGTTGCCAAAAGAAAGAATGCTCTTAAACAGACTGCGTTTCAAGGTCTGACAGTTTCACTTTATTTTCAGTGCAACCAGAGAATTGAAATACTGTCTAATGGTTCCAGTGTTCAATGAAACTGTGAAGCAGTGAGGGAAAAAAAAAAACAAAAAACTTTTTGCTGCCTACTGTGAAAACTAAAGGACAAACCTTCCCTCAATGTCAAAGTATTTTTTCCATTACAGAAACTGATTTATAAAGTGCTACTCATTTAATACCAAGACTCAGGTAACCTGTTTTAGTAGCCAACATAGAAAGATTGTGGAAGTAAAGGGCATCTCCCAAAGGTGACTGTGTGTAACCATGCTGACAGAGTGCATTTGCCACTCAACTTTTCCAGATAGAACTGTGTTTAAAAAAACATTCAGTCTTAAACCTGGATTTCAAGGGTGAACTCTCTGGGTGCTTCTGGTCCTAATGCGCGATTGGACCTCAGGTTTCCCATCTGGTCCAGGGAGAAGAAATTTCCTTCATTTCCAGACTTAATGAGAAACTCAAACGGAGGACCATTTCTGGGGGAATCTTTATCAGTGACTGACAGCTTCAGCAGGGTGGAACCAGAAGCTTGGTTTAACTGGAAGTAAACAGGGAGTGGACTTCAGATGATGGAAGCATAGAAAGTGACATAGAAAGGTAAAAATGTAGAAGCTTCTACCTGTATGATAGCAGTAGAGTTGGCAGGGGTGAAGGCAGGAGGGTTGTCATTAACATCAGAGATATCGATGTTAATTGTGACAGTGGAGGACATGGCAGGAGAGCCACTGTCAAACGCCTGCACAGACAAAGAGTACCTGGATACCTAGGCAGAGCAGGGGGAAATGACTATTATAGCATCTTTATGAATCAGCCGATATTACGTTACTGTCACACTTGCATAATTTGAGACTTCATTGGGTGTTGACCTTGAGCGGTTTTGCCTGTGTTCATGAGCCAGAAAATTACTATTGATTCTTTATGAGATATTGCACGAATATGAACACGTGAATCCTTACGAGCTCTCTGTCAAGCCGCTTATTGACTTTGAGGAGGCCTGTTACGGGGTCGATCCAGAAGTGGTTGCTACGGTCACCCTTCAAGATAGAGTAGGTGATTCGCCCATTCACCTGGCTGTCCAGGTCTTCTGCCAACACCTGTGAAAACATAAAGACAACACTGAAGCAAAGTACTGACAAAACAGCTGAACAATATTATACCTTATTATGATGCATAATGTGATATGAGTCAAGATTTAAGACGAATTTGGCATTATTTTCAGGTCAGGTTAGCATCCCTTCTTAAGTATAGAGCTCATCATCATGGCATTAGAGGACAGAAGAAATTAACTGTAAGAATTCCTCACAACAACACTGAACTGGTGAAGGCTGTTTTCCAGAATTTTGTCCCTCACTAATGGAAGAACTTGCAGCATAGTTTAAAACCATATACCTTCATTCAGCTAAGTTACTTTAAAGCTCTACTGTTCTGTGATTTCATTTTTAACAACACTTGCAGCTGTTTTATATTAAGTTTTTCAAACTCTGCTGAATTGTGTTACAAATATTTAGTTTAAAGGGCTATATACAAAATCTCTACCTTCAAATATTTAAAAAATTACCAAAAATAATAAGTGTTAGAAGAATATGGTATAGTAACATATAATCACAACCTCTTAAAACAATGCCAAAGATGGGAACATACTGGATTGTAGAGATATGAACTGAATATATTTATACCAACAGTATGAGGGATTTGTGTGACCACTAGAGGGAGTAGTGAGTCACTCTGTAGGTCTCCCATACTGATGAAAACTAATGCAACAGTGCCTTTGACCACAGATGAAGAAAGTGAAAGAGCTAGAAGCCCTGCTATTTTTGTTATTCACTACTGAACACAGCTCTAAATATAAAGAATGGAGTTTGATGATAAAATCACAGCATTTCTTAAATTTTATTATAAGGCTTAAGAAGGTATAAATTTATTATGCGATGTTATTATATTTGCTAAATGGGTTATATTTTGCTAAACCCACTTTTATTAGTCTTTGGTACAATTATTTGTGATTTGGGGACCATAATAGCTCAAAAAGTTTGAATTTGAACCCTCCAGGTGCTGCAAAGCTATCTTTATATTCATTTTGGCAAAAAGTCGTTTTAATTCCTTCTTAATTTGTTGCGTCTATAACTAGTTACATCACGACATTTGCACATATAAGGTCAAAACTTCCAACAAACATTTCTCTGAGTACGGAGTACAGGGCAGCACGGCTAACAACCTGGAGTGGGTGGGGTGTGAAGTGGCTCATTTGCATTTAAAGGGCCAGCGCTCAAAACAACATTTCTGGTGTCATTACTAAGAAACAGGGTTGAAGATGGACCTGTGGAGTTTAATTAATGAAGAATTCAGACCCAAGCATAGCATTTATAGTTTATGTAGACCACAGGGAAATGTTTTAAAATGTATAATTCCATTTAAAAAAAAAAAAAAAAAGCAAAATATGACCCCTTTAAGTTTGTTAAGCATTTGTTGATCCCTGGTTCAAACTGAACTGTGACAGTTCTGACCTTGTTTGGATGATTCAAACAGAGCTTAAGTGAAGCTATTAACAACACGACCTGTATGGAGCGGTTTGTGGCTGCTTTCTGTCTTAAAAACAGAGCTAAGTTATCAGAGCAATAATGTGAACTATTGGATGACAGAGCACATGAAGATAAGGTGTAGTGTGATTTTGACCAACAATCAAAATAATTGGTTATGAGGTTTTGTTTGAATAAGAAAACTTGATGAAATCATACTAATACATGTGTGCAAACAATAAACTTTATAGTTGATTCAGCGAGTGAAACTGTCTGTGGTTATACAGTGTTAAACCACTGGTGGTTTAGTTCTGCTATTCAATTCTCCCTGCTGTTGAGAATGTGGAATACCACTACTACATATAACCTCTTTAAAGAAAAGACATAATTTTCACTTAACAAATCTCAAAATAATTACACAATTGTAGCATGCCAGTGTGCTCCTTTACATATGGAGGACATGATTGGAATGCTTTGGCATCTCTGGACTCTCTGGACCACAATGCTTCATTTATAACAGTGACACATTTTACCTTTATCAATAAACTGCAGATTGTGCCTTTTACACATTGTACGTGGCCTATTGGGATTTCAATAACATTTCAGTGAATTGTTCAGCCTATTTGATGAGGTGCACACAAAAGAACAATTCAGAATAATGATTACCCTGGTGATTGTTTGTCCAACAGACGCATCCTCGCTGACCAGAACATTGTAAATGTCTTGGCTGAAGGCTGGAGCGTTGTCATTCACATCCATGAGTTCAACTGTTACCATGGTAGCAGTGCTGAGGGGCGGGTTCCCACTATCCCACGCTTCGATAGTCAGGTAGTAGTCCTTACACACCTCAAAGTCCAAATCATCAGCCACAGAAATGGAGCCTTAAAAAGCATAAAGTGTATATTTCACATGGATGTGCAATCACAAACACCTTCAGTATATACAGCTCTGGTAAAAAATAAGAGACCACTGCAAAATTATCACTTTGATTTGATCATTTATAGGTATGTGTTTGAGTAAAATGAACATTTTTGTTTTATTCTCTAAACTACTGGCAACATTTCTCCCAAATTCCAAATAAAAATATTTTTATTTAGAACATGTATTTGCAGAAAACAACAGATGGTCAAAATAACAAAAAGATGCAGACCTCAGAAATGCAAAGAAAACAAGTTCATATTCATTTCTAAACAACACAATACTAATGTTGTAACTTGGGAAAAGTTCAGACATCAATATTTGGTGGAATAACCCTGATTTTCAGTGACAATTTTCACACGTCTTGGCTCTCCACCATTGCGGTTGGATGAATTTATGCACCTCCTGCATAGAAATTCAAGAAGCTCAGCAATGTTCAATGGCTTGTGACCATCCATGTTCCTCCAGAAGTTTTCAAAATGGGTTCAGATCTGGGGATTGGGCTGACCATGACAGAGTCTTCATCTGGTGGTCCATCATCCACACCTTTATTGACCTAGCTGAGGCCAGGAGCATTGTCCTGATAGAAAAATCAGTCCTCAGCAAGGTTATAAAAGTTTTGTATTTTTCATTATAGTTTAGTTTTATTTAGTTTTGGCTTTTTTTTCTCTAATTCAGTTAGTTTTAATTAGTTTTTAGAGCAGGTTTGCTAGTTTTTATTAGTTTTGATTTTTTTCTAAATGCTTAGTTTTAGTTTAGTTTTAGTATTAATTTTAGTTTTGTCGTCTCTTTTCTTTTCTTGTCTGTTGTCGTATTCAAATAAATCCCAGACAGGACTCCTTTCTCCCAACTTTAGTCTCCATGTTTCCAGGTAAAGTGGGAACCAGAAGGTGACTGGAAACCACAAGTGAACACAAGTGGCGGACCATTAAATATCATATGGTGCCGCTAGCTAAAATTGCTAGAGCGAAATAAATCAATTTCGTGTCAATCCTACATTGACAAAGACGAAAACGAAGGTAATTTTATCCAGAATTCTTATACGTTTTAGTTAGTTTTGTAAACACGGAATACAGTTTCAGTTAGTTATTGTTTTTTTCTATTAATTACAGTTTTTATTTATTTCAATTAACAAAAATATTTTTGCAATTCTAGTTTTCGTCATTTCGTTAGTTTTCATTAACGATAATAACCTTGGTCCTCAGAGTTTGGGAACATTGTCAGAGCAGAAGTCCAGTAGTTTTCAATAGCTATTTTTGGATTCCAATTGCTTTTTCAGTACCAATTGCACTGTTTGGCCTATTGCAAGAAGATAGTGAAGGCCACAGTAGTGTTTTTTTTTTACCTCTCCTTCTTAAATAAGACATGGATCAGGTGCTTTTTCAGTAGAATAAGGTGTGTTTGTGTTGGAATTCAACAGACACAGCAATGGAATGGCTGTCATACATGTAGACATGCTGCTTTCAGAGGAAACTGCAGTGGTCTCTTAATTTTTTTCCAGAGCTGCATACATTTTAAAAATCTTTAAATATTATTTCACACAGAGACATGAAAGCAACAGTATACAAGAGCCTGTGCTTACCCCGATTTCTGTCTATGGTGAACTTTCCCAGCTCATTGCCCGACCTGATCTTGTAGGTGATCTCGGCATTAGGTCCGATGTCAGCGCTAGTTGCCAACACACGCAGAACCTCAGTCCCTATGGCTACATCCTCTGGCAGTGTTACAGAGTAGTCTCTCCTCTGGAAGACTGGAGCGTTGTCATTTACATCCAGGACTAAAATGGTCAAATCAACCTGAGGGAAGACATAAAAGTCAGTGACAGAGTCGCCTGTTCATTTATCCACCCTGCTCCTGGCTGTGAGAGTTCAACTTCAGCACCACGGGCAGCAGGACCATAAACATTAATGGAACCGAAGATACTAAAGGCTTCACTAACAAGATACAGGACTTGGGCAAAAATCAATTGAAATATGTGCCCAGCAAAACCTGAGAGTGGTGAGGCAGGGCATCGTTTGAGTCAGCATCAGTTAAGAGGAGAAAAACAGTACACAGTGTGACTGACCAAGAAGAACAGTGGCACTATAAATGTGATTAATAACTCTGGGCCATGTCCTATGATTCATACTCCGTAGGACTGGGCTACTGGATCCCATATTGTTTGTGCTAATAAAAGCATTACAATGGCTCAGTCAGATATATTTCATCACAGCATGCATACATAAATAAAACAATCTACTCCATTGTTTAAGACTATATCCTGCATAAGAATGGCATTACTCATAATTAGAAATATTTTGCTCTTTGTCTTAATTATAAAATCAATAACAAAACATGGAAAATGAAGTGTAGGAGTTATGTTATTATCATCAAGGGGATTCCACCTCCAGCTCTCAATAAATCTTTGATTAGCGTCTTCTTCGAAAACACTACTTTCTAATACACACTGTGGATTTCTGCTACATTTACATATTGGAATTATATTGTAATGAGCATGATGCACAGATAATGCTGCTCCTAAATAGAAATATTACTTCACATGTGTTTAAAGGTGATTTTAAATTTTTACATCTTCCTCAAGCTCTTAAATAAAATATGCTTCTGTGTCTACAGGGTGGGGAAGCAAAATTTACAATGAACATTTAGTTGTTTTTTCTCAGCAGGCACTACGTCAATTGTTTTGAAACCAAACATATATTGATGTCATAATCATACCTAACACTATTATCCATACCTTTTCGGAAACTTTTGCCCATGTGAGTAATCAGGAAAGCAAAAGTCAAAGAGTGTGTGATTTGCTGAATGCACTCGTCACACCAAAGGAGATTTCAAAAATAGTTGGAGTGTCCATAAAGACTGTTTATAATGGAAAGAAGAGAATGACTATGAGCAAAACTATTACGAGAAAGTCTGGAAGTGGAGGAAGCAACAAAAAAACGTACCAAAGCTTTTATTAAAGCTCTGAAATCCAAAATCCTAAAGGATCCAACCAAATCCATGAGAAAAATGGCAATTGAACTTGAGGTAGACAACAAGACCATTAGAAATGCAGTAAAATATGATTTGAAGATTTAAATTGTCATGACTTTCAATAAACAAATTGGTCAAACACTGTCTTTCAATCCCTGCCTCAAAATATTGTAAATTTTGCTTCCACACCTGGTACAGTTCAGACAGAAGATAAATCTATCATGTATTGCATGATTTTACTTACTCACTAGTATTACAATGTAGTTTTAATGTAACAATTGTAATTTTCTTCATTTGCAAAATTATTAATACTCTTAAAATATTAAATATTAAATATTAATTTGAATACAGCTGAATGCAAATTGCACAGGATCAGGATGTTGCTATCTCCACTTCATTTAGAGCCAGGAAATACCCTGATAAGAGCTAACCTAAATACTAACAGCAAAAAATCATTTCATTTTACACAAACTTGAAGAAACTACATGAATGATACAGCTCTTACTAAAACAAAGTACAGCTGCAGGCACGTTTTAATTGTTGGATTTGACTACAGGTGCTGATTACTAAGCTCTCATGTGAGTAATGTTAATAAAACTCAACATAATACGGGGCTGAAACAATAGTTTTGCATATCATTTTAGATTTCAGGCATTCTTTAATCTTACCTATCTCAGCACCAATAAATCCATGTTTTCCTCATAACCAAACAACACTAAAACTAAACAAAAACTAGTCAATTCACTTGGGCTTACAACTTTATTTGCAAAATCAATTAAAACAGAGCTGACAAAAAAAAAAGAAAGAAAAAAAAAGTTAATGATATTTATAATTATAATAACTGCTTTTGGAGATGGTTGCTTGGGTTGGACCATCAGAGTCTTCCCTAGAGGGACAGTCAACCAGCCCTGTAGCTACACTCATCAATCTTCAATTATATTTTCCCAATAGCCTTTGTTGATATAAAAAGAACCACACAGAGTCAATTAACCAGGAAGTATTTTTACTATCTATTCTTGCTTCTGCTGTCACAACATTCATTAGTAATTTATGTAGCGGTAACAGCTCCTGTGTATACTCCTACGTAACTCTATGCATCAGTTCTGTTTGCAATTAAACCTCTACACATCGACAGAGGGAAAATATCCAGGCAAAAGTCTGAAAAATACCTCCAGTTTGTATTTAGTAGCTTCAAATGATCACGAGACACAAATATATTGGCTGTAAAGGAGCTGTACAGCTTTTTTTATGGCCTTTAGGTGTTTCTTCGTTGCTGGGCTGGCTCTGTTTCTGTCTCTGTAACTGTCACCTTCCTCATGTGCTCCATCCTATTTTGGTGAAGATTTATCTTAATTAAAATCTACTAGGCTTTGTTATCTGATCTCAGCAGTAAACAAAGTGTTCTTATTCATTGGCTTTTCTCTTCATGCTTATGGATAGAAATACCGATTGGATAAACCGATGGTCCCATGGCTGACTAAACTGCAATTTAATATGTAGCGTATAGATTCCGAACACATTATTATGGCAACATAGTTTAATAAAGAAAACACAAAAATAAAAAATGCTGGGAAAACTAGTTGGGATTTAAATTTAACAACTCTTACGTAATGTTAGTTTTTCCTGTGAGGATTTCTCCATAAAACATAAAAGGTTTTGCATGAATTGATATTCTCACCAACCTGTGAGGACAGCGCCCCCTGTTGCCCAGCTTGATCAGTGGCTTGGACACGTAGCCGATATGCATCCCGGCTCTCTCTGTCTAGGGATTTCTCAAGAATTACCACTCCTGATATAGGGTCAATGGAGAAGAATCCATTTACAGAATCCACCAGGGAGTAGACTACGGTGCGGTTAAAACCTTAAGAGGACAGGATACATTTATACACAGTCAAGAGTGTGATATATTACACTCAAGTGTACAATTTCTGTTAATGTCTCATTTCTGTTGTTTTCCCAGAGAGCCAAAATGAATATACGCAAAACTGTGCGAGCGGAGTTCTTATCATCCTTCGTGAGACAGCAGTTTAATTAAGTGTATGGAGGAAATGTTCCCTGCTTGGTATATCACACATTCAACATAAAGCAGAATCACATCATATCAGCTCACCTTCATCAGGGTCACTGGCTTGCAGTCGGGTAAGCAAAGCCTTGGGAACAGCACTCTCATACACACTTGTCATGTAATGAGCAGAGGAAAAAGAGGGGGCATTATCATTCACATCCAACACCTTGAGAGAAATGTCAGAGCGGCAAAACAGCCCGCCTCCATCTGTTGCCTGGGCGATGAGCTTATAGCTAGGAGTCACTTCTCTGTCCATAACAGTTGCTGTACGCAGCTCACCTTAACATAAAAATGCAGAGAGCAAGTGAGACAGTGTCAGAAATATGGTCTGTTTTCATTATTAAAACAAAAGAGCGATAAAAGTTTACCAGTATTTGCATCCATGTAGAAATCTTCAACACCAATGCCAAATAACGAATACTGGATCTCAGCACTGGATCCTGAATCAGCATCTGTTGCGCCCACTGTCAGAATGCCCTTGTTAGTAGGGATGTCCTCAGGAAAAGATGCACTATACACCGCCTAGTACAAAGCACACACATATACACATGTAGACAAAAACACAGTCAAACTATACTGTCTAAAAAATCTGGTCCAGTGCTTCAAACACACACATAAAACTGTCCTGTCCTGCATCCATTATCTCTGCTGACAGAACGAGTACAACAGAGTTAAGTGCCCTTCTCTGCCCCTGCCTTCACTTCTGCCAGTTGGAAATGATGGAAATGAACCTTTGTGACCTCTCTGTTTCACTAAAAACAGACTAATACAATGGGAAATCTTTTGTAGTGTGTCCAAGGACATGCAGTAGATCCCACTCTGCCTTTGCACAAGTTAATGTTGTTCTACAACTTTCAGGAAATTACAGTCGGGGAAAAAATTATTAGACCACCCTTGCTTTCTTCAATTTCTTGTTCATTTTAATGCCTGGTAAAACTGAAGGTACATTTATTTGGACAAATATAATGATAACGACAAAAATAGCTCATAAGAGTTTAATTTCAGAGCTGATATCTAGACATTTTCCATGTTTTCTTGATAATAACAAAAATCACTTCAGTCCTACATCAATAGCTATGGCATTGTACTGACAAAAACAGTGCTTTTAGGCATTCCATGTTTTTTTTTCTGTCTGCTTTAGTCACATGACACACACAGGAGTTAGTACTGGACTGCATAACCATTGTTTTTGATGACTTTCAATGGTCTAATATTTTTTTCCGCGACTGTATTAGTTCAACAGCTGCTAAGATTCAAGATTCAAATGTATTTGTCATTTCAGGATATAATATGTACAGAAACAAAACATTGCACTCAGGTCCCTAATTGTCAGCAGCATTTAGTAAATAGTATAAAATACTGATAAAAATAATAAAAGACTGATAAAAAAAAACAATAACCCCTCCACCCCACCCCACCCCCCTAAAAGTTACCTGTAAAGAACTAAAATAACTACAATTTCTATTTCTAAAGTGCACAGCAGTAAAGTGCCAATTAAAAGTGCATTCCAGGGCTCAAGTTCAATAAGAGTTCATTAGTCTAACTGCCTCTGGATAAATTCTGTTTTGGAGTCTGGTGGTCCGTGCTTGGATGTGCTACCAAATGATGGCTTATTGATTATTGGCCCTAATAAGGCTACTGGTGTAACACACATGTTTTGTATATTTGTTTATTTATTTCAAATTAGCATTAAATCCAAACAACAAAATGATTATATAAAAGAAAGTCTAATATTCAAAAAGGAGTGAGATGAAGTTTAAGTTATTCTTCTACCCTAAATTCCTATGTCAGATCCTATAAGTAACTCAAAAATCCTACACATATCAGACTAAATTCTGACTATGCACAAAACACAAAATTGCTATACATATCAAAGATAAACAGCAAATGCATGGATGTTGTTCAAGGCATGACACATGTGCATTTAACAGACATAGCAACATTTAACTTCTACCAGCTTAACATTAATACTATTTACTTTTAACATTTCCTGTTAATGCCATATACTGCATCTGTCGTGATTGCTACTACAACAGTAAAATACATAATACATATACTGCTGTTTACTAACTGCTCTTTCAATGGCTTTCACTTGTAATTCCTTAAGCATAAAACAGCAGTCATTGCCATCTTTACAAATACTACTCATTTCAGAGCGAGTAGTGCAAGGTCTGCCTCTAAATATCTTTTGAATCATTCACTGTTGCCACCCGCTAATGGCACTTTGTAGTTACTCAGATCTAACTTGTCTGAGAACAAAAAAGCATTGATTTCAAAGTGAATGAGTAAGAGTTTAGTGAGTCAAACTTTCTCAACTAATTATTTTAAATTGTTGAATTGCAGATTGCTACTAAATGAAAAAGAATATTCTATTCCCAGAAGACCACACAGCCCAATTATCTGCCATTTCCACAGCAGTTTTCTTCTCACAGATCTACTTTCGGCACAATATAAAGAGATGAATCTAATTCAGAGTTGCTACTATTGCTTATTTATACCAGGATTCATTTGATAGGGTAGAAAATGGTCCAGTGTGAAAAGGGCTTGAAATTTAGGCAAGGCAAGGTAAGTTTATTTGTATAGTACTACTCATACATAGGGTAACTCAAAGTGCTTTACAAAGACATAAAAAAAGTAAGACAAAAGCAAGACTTTGAAATTATATTAAAATCAAAACAAGGGAAAAAAAAAACACATTAAAATCGTCAGAGATAAAACGTGATTTTAAAATGCATTCACAGAATAAAAGAAAGACATTAATTATATTAAAATCATACATTAAAATGAAAATACAGCAAAGCAAGACGTTAAAATAAAAAATAGGACCAATGGCCCTGTAGCTTACCGGCCAAATTAAAAACTTTGGGAAATGTATCCCGATGGCATTTATTATCACCTAGTTATGTATATTCATTATATTATAGAAATAGCCCATGTTTTGGTCATATTCCAATCAGATCTGTAAAAAATTCAAATTCCAACTTGATATCATTGATACTTACTGATTTATTGTATCAATCTACTTCCTATCTGTTATAATGGGAAAATTTGTCAAAGTCACATCAAATCCAGAATCAGATCCGGATCGAAATAATTTCAATACCTTGTGTTGACATCATCATAAAGAAGCTGTATACCAAGTTTGAAGTCAATCAGAACTGTAGTTTGGGAGAAGAAGACGATTGAAATTTTTTCCCCATAAGAGCCCATGTTAAATTTTCCGTAAGTTCCCAGATCCAGAAGAAGATCCTGATCAGCATGTGGACATTATGTTTTGGTCATCTCCTCATCAGGGCTGGACTGTAGAAATTTCAACTTGATATCATTTATATTTACTGAGTTATTGCATCGATCCACTTCCTATCTCTTATAATGGGGAAATATTTTAAAGTTGCACCAAATTGAGAATCAGATCCAGATCCAAATAATTTCACTAACTTTTGTTGACATCATCATATAGAAGCTGTATACAAAGTTTGAAGTCAATCAGAATTGTAGTTTCGGAGAAGAAGACGATTGAACTTTTTGTAACGGACGACAGACGACGACAATGACAGACGACAACAGACGCCACCAGATGCCGCATGACGACAATAGCTTACGGCCTGTCGGCCGGTAAGCTAAAAAGCTAAGAAGTGCATTTAAAAGACAAGATTGAAAAGAGTTTACTCATAACATGGATTTAAAATTTAGTTTAGTTGAATCTCATACAGAAGCAAAATCCTGATCCATAATTTAGAAGAAATATGTGCAGTAATCAATGGTGAAATATACTGCCCAGCAAAAAAAAAAAGTGTAATTTACTAAATAAGGATGTTTGATAGGAAGCAAAGACTGGATTGTGGAGAAAAGAAAAGGTCATGTGGTCTGATGAGTCCAGATTGACGCTGTGTGAGAGTGATGTGATGTCAGGGTGAGAAGAGAGGCAGATGAAGTGATTACCCATCAGGCCTAGTGCCTACAGTACAAGCCTGTGATGGCAGTGCTATGATCTGGGGTTGATTCAGTTCAAGGTTTATCTATATAGCACATTTAAAAACAGACACTACTGCCCCAAAGTGCTGTACATAATCATAAACAGAATGTAAATAAAAAACAATAAATAGAATAAAATAATGCTGACACATGGTTCATGCGTTAAAACATTAAAACAATAAAAATAAACACTCAAAACAATAATTTAAAACTCTAAGATACTGTAAGTCAAATGCCTGGCTCAGCTCATATTAAGAGCCAGTGCAAAAAAGCAAGGTTTAAGGAGGGATTTGAAACTCTCAACAGAAGTAGTCGGTCAGGTCTAGGTTCAGAAATGTTATGTATCCATAAAATGAGGTCAGATGAACCTGAATACACTGAATGACCAGGTTTTTCTTCCTTATTGACACAAGCAAAGGATTCATCAGGCTCAGACACATGGATTGGTCACCACAGAGTCTAGACCTGAACCCCAATGAGAATGTTTGGGATGTGACGCAGAAGACTTAGAGAAGACAGAGTAGTCCGACTCTCACCAGTATCACATCTGAACAGCATCAATACATGATTTTGGCAAAAAAAATTCATGCAAAATTCATGGAAATAAATAAATGTGATATTTACAGTGACATTGCATAAGTGTTGGGCAGCTATAGACAATGCCACAGCGAATGTATTTAGTAATCAAAGTTCAAGGCGGTCCAACAGTAACCCCGTATTGGCTTCTCCCTCCACTGGCTTCCTATCACTCACAGGATCCAGTTGAAGGTTTTCTTGTATGTTTTTCAGTGCCTGAATGGTTTGGCACCCCTTTACCTTTCAGAGCTTTTAACTGTGCACATCTCAGCCAGAGAAACATGTTCCTAAAATTGCCTGTTTTTAGACGTACCTAGAACCCGCCTGAAGCCTTTTCTTTAGCAGGTCCAAGGTTCTGGAACACTCTGCCTCCAACAGGTCACATGTGCACAGTCCATTGAGCACTTTAAATCTCTTTTAAAGACACACCTACATGTATTTGCACTGGTTTTTATAACAACAAATGTGTTGCTTTTATTTGTTTTATCTTCTGGTTGCTATTTATCTTATTACTGTGTATCTGTTTTTTTATCTGTTTTAGTATAGCTTGTATCAATTATTATTTTACTAGTTTTTAATACATCTTCCATTGGAATCTGCAGATTTGTACAGCACTTTGCGTTGATTTAAATGTGCAATAAAACGACCTTGAGGAAATATTGTGTGTGTGACTGATGTTTATTTATTTAGACGAAAATTTTCCAAATCCAGAAAGTTGCAGGTTGTAAAACTCTTTAAAAAGTATGAAAATATGTAATTAGAAAAACTACACACCCAAAAGTCAAAAAGTGTTTTCTCTTCACAGTCTGCTTCGCTGCTGGATCTCTCTACATGACCTGACTTGTAAAATTTTGTATCTTATTTAATACTTTTCCACTTTCTTTCACAGAAGACGGTGGAACATGCAGAGGTGCCCTTTTAGTGTAGGAGATAAGGTGAGAAATCTAGTCTGCACAACTTTGCAATTTTTTCCAACAAACAGCAACTTTTTTAAGCTTGCAACATTTAATTTTAGACTGACAAACATCATATGTGTAGTTCATGGTAAAATTCAAACAGAATCAACAATGACTCGCTACTGTACATATTTACCTCTCCTTTATAGAGAGTGATGTGGTACACAACCATTAATGACACGTCAATTACTATGAGAACCTAAAAAGGCTGTTTCTGCATGATCCACACAGAGGAAATACAAATAATATTGAAATATGATTAGGGAAAAAGCACATTTACATACAGTGGCTGTTTATTCTGCTACAGTGCATCTGCTCTGTGCTTGTTTGCATTTGGTACTCTGTGTGTACGCCTGACCTGGTTGCAGATGGGGCTGTTGTCATTGGCATCCATGATGGTAACTTCCACCGCAGTACGAGCAACATATAGGCCATCGCTGGCTGTGATGTTGAGCAGATACCAGTCCTGTTGCTCACGGTCCAGTAGTCCACTCACATAAACCTTCCACTCCCCCTGCACGAGAGCCAATCCAAACACACCGCGCAGGTTTCCTCCTGGGGAATACAAAGACAAGGATTATAACACCGACAGGAAGATATACTGGATGAGACTCTTGAGAGCTAAAATCTTAATAATTCACCAGCGGTATTAAACGTGACTGACCATCTGCAAACATCATGCACACACAAATGCTACAGGTACCCTTTGACACAATCAATAATCATCTATCTTCATAATGTAAACCATACTGGTGGTGTAGCAGCTACGGCCTTTAAAATCTAAAAAAATGACCTTTTATTACGACACGTCCATTTGGCCAATCAGTAGCTTTAAATGCCAGAATACAAGGCCAAAATATATCATCGCTGATGTGTTACGTTAATGGAGAAAAACATTCACAGTGTCAAGGAGAAAGTGCCAGCAGAGAAGCTTCTCATTGTTTTTATTACACCCATTAAAAAGAGTGACGGAAGTTTGTCTTTTATTACTTGCGGCATTTAAGAATTACCATTTAACGTTCTTATCTGCCACAAAGTTTTGCAAAAATCACAGACTTGTGCACTGATTGTTGAAGTCCTCTAACCCCTCATCTATATTCAGTATGGACAGGCGTAACTGTTTTCACAGACATTTCACCTATAGTGAGTTATTTGGTAGCTTTATTTCACCTTTTTTCTTTAAATAAAAATGGAGTTTTTGGTTTTGTGTGACATTCTGTTGTATATGCATATCTTCTGATGTCGTAATTAAAATAGAATATAATGAAAGAGATTACTCATATTTGATATCTGAGTTAACATTAATTTCAAATGTGACCTTTAATAAAAAAATTTCATTTGGCCAAAGTATAATTTCATTTTCAGCTGAACCTTATCTCTTCCAGTACAGAGGAGAACATGCTGAACTTTATTACATGGGTGTTTTTTATAGTTTTCTCACCAGTGATGTAAAAGCTGACGAGTCGGTTTTGATCTGTGCCATCCCTGTCTTTGGTTTTGAGAACTGCGACCACTTCACCGAGGGGATCGCTCTCCTTTACTGCACCGCGATACAGCTCCCTCTCAAACTGAGGGGGGTTGTCATTTACATCTGACACCATGATGGTCACGACTGTAGTGGATGAGAGGGACTGTGACTCCCCCAGATCAGAGGCCACAACTTCAAAGCTGTAGCTGGAACAGGCCTCGTGGTCCATCTGACTGACTGTGGTGATCCAACCTGTTTTACTGTCGATGGCGAACACAGAGCTGGTAGTGAAGGGGCCACTGTAGGACTGAGCGTCTTTGGTCAGGTCCAGGTTGTACGTTAGCAGAGTACCAAGGCCATACGTTACCTGCAGTCAGAGTATAGTAAAGCATGATTTTTTTTTTCCCACAAGTGTATTTATTTATTTTTCCAAAGAAAATAATCCCTTTACAACAAATAATTAATAATAATTGATACAATAAATAATAATACAAACAATAATATAGGTGCAAAACACAATTATCACAGTAAGGCTCATATTCAATATAACAAACATGACAGGGCAATAACATGCATTATAGTTGGTACAGTCCAAGACGTAAATCTTTTTTATCATCCTTAACCCTCCGGTATCCCGTCCAGCAAGGCCCTTACTAAGCACCAAGTGTGCCTTTTTGGCACACTTGTGGAATAATGTCTAAAAAAATTTTCATACAGTTTGTTTTTAATTCTTTTACACTTTTTTCTATTTCATCAACTTGAGCCGTAAATAAAAACACCAAATACCCAATAACTGTTACTTTTTTTTAACCCTTTAAATGCTGTGTTTGTAATGTAAACAAACCATTCTTTTGGATGCAAAAAACAAAAAAAAAAAAAGTTTTTCAATATACTACATAAAAAGTAGATCACATATTATTTGATTTTTGCAGCCTGGCATATGTCAATGATTAACAGCAACACTGGTTAATTTGCATTATTATTTTTGGCACTAGGTCAAATGTTCAAAAGTACTAGCATCTGTCACCAAGTGTGCGTAAAATGCACACCTATAAATCAAACTATTAAATATATATTGATTTATTTTTCTGCTCTAATTTGATTTTATTCTTGTAAATCAAAGTCAGCCCTAATCATACATATCAAATGGAAGAAATAGCGTGATTTAGGCACACTTAGGAGACAGATGCTGGTCTTGTAATTTTCTTTTGTTTACAATGTGCACATTTTAGTTGGTGGCCAGAATTTTAAAGATCATGCAAAAATGAACAACTTTTGAATTCTAACCTTATTTAAATTGTGAAAAATAATGTTAAGTTTTTTAAAATGAAGTGCAAAGTGTGCCTAAAAGGCGCACCCGGATACCGGGGGGTTAAAGGTCACTGATGATCCAAGAGTTCACTTAGTGGTCTCAGAGTGAGACATGTTTCAAATAAAATGAACAAAAAAAAAAAAAAGACATATACAAAATACATAACAATACTCATTTGTTGATGGACATATTCAAAGAGCATGCCTCCAATACTTTCATCCCCTCTAAGAACATCATAAAAGATCTCCACATTCTGTCAAAGATGAGAGATTTACCCTTTAACATAAAGGTGAGTTTTTCCAGTGGTAGAGTATTCGACAGTCCTGCAAGCCATGCACTAACACTTGGTTTAATAGTGGATTTCCAACATTTGGCTATGGTGTATTTAGCTTGTAGCATGCATAAGGTAACCATGTATTTGTTGGTCTCGCTAAGGTTATGATTTGCATGAAAAAAAAAAACAAAAATACACAGTTTGGCATCTATTAATAATTTTATACCAGTAACATTAAAAATCATATCTATAACTTCACTCCAAAAAGCCTGGATTTGTGGGCAGTCCCACAGGCAATGGTATAATGTGCCCTTTCTGCCACATTTGTAGCATGTGTCTGGAATATTGGGGTTGAATTTGTTTAGCCGAGTTGGTGCTACATATATTCTACTGAAGTAATTTAAAATGGGTATTTATTGTTTGTATTTGGGATTTGAAGCAAATCTTCTGCCAGTCAAAGCATGATTTTTTAAGATATTAAACAGAGTGTGCAACAGGTGATTTTATTACAATTACTAGAATATTGTAATGTGGATGGGAGGAATGGCAGGAAGTTTGAGGATCACAGGAAGAGCTGATATATTTACAGTAGTAGATCATTATACAGTCGCAGACAAAATTATTAGACTATCAAAAGTCATCAAAAACAATGGTTATGCAATCAAGTACGAACTCTTGCGTGTATCATGTGACTAAAACAGACAGAAAAGAAAACATGGAATGCCTAAAAGCACTGTTTTTGGCAGTACAATGTCATAGCTATTGATATAAGAACTGAACCCATAAAGAACCAGTGCTACTTTTGTGGCACTTTCCAAATAAATGTTTCTCTACTTCTACCTTTCTTAACTGATTTATCACCATTTCTTTTATAATAATATCCTTTGTATTTAGCATTTTTTGGTGTAAATCATGTCTTTTCCTATATTTAATTCACAGATCATGTAGATGTTCATGAAAATGCAGAGTAAATTCAAAGTTAATTATATCAAAACAGAGAAAAATGAAGAAAAAGTGACTTTTTCAGCAAAGATATTGCGAACTGAATATAAAAACAAGTGTCTCCATCCACTGTCACTGATCAAACTCCATGGATTTTACTGGTTAATCAGTGTTGTAGAAGATGACGATCTTTCCATGTTCATTATAAAAAATGATAGGATTAGTGGGTCAACAGGTATTAAACTGTTTAGATCAGTAGATGGTTTGTGTCACCGGTGGCTGTTTGGATCTCTATGGGTTAAGTGATTTTGGTTTTTATCAAAAAAAAAAAAAACAAAATGGCTAGATATCAGCTCTGAAATTAAACTTTTATGAGCTATTTTTGTTGTTATCATTATATTTGTCCAAACAGTTGTACCTTTTGTTGTACCAGGCATTAAAATGAACAAGAAATTGAAGAAAACAAGGGGTGGTCTAATATTTTTTTCCGTGAATGTACATTGACAACCACAGATTAATAGGTACGGGATTGTTCAGTTTAAAGCTTTCATCTTCATACACACACACTAACCTAATTTACACAAACACAATAACCCCACTCAACCCCTGCACATAGCACAGAACATAATCAAGCATAATACCCACGATGCAATGCAGCAAGCACGCCACAGTATGGTATTACTCACTTGTCCATTTGAGCCCCAGTCTGGATCAAGTGCACGTACTTGCACTACTCTCGTCCCTATAGGCATTCCCTCCATCACAGTGGCTACATAACTGTTGGTCTCAAAAACTGGTTTGTTATCATTCACATCAAGTATCTGCAAAATAACAGATTCACAAAAACAGCCGGTAAGATTAAACATTGTAGAATTAGTTTCACTCAAATTCCAATTTTTTCAGAAAAACAAACAACATTTAGAAAGTAATTTAGACGGCTTACTGGAATTCATTTATTTCTTTAATTTGCAGCTCTTACACTTATGCATTGCTTTAAGATTGCTCTTGCTCACTACACCGAATTTGATTTCTTTTTTTTTTTCCCCATTCTGTATTGTTAGCAAGATATTGGACTGTGGCAGCATTTTCAATAAAAGCTATTGTGTTGTTATCTGGCTGTATGAGCTCTGTGCTAGATGTCGATTTTCTGTTTTATTTCTCATTTATTAACACTTAAACGGAGCAAAAGTGACATTATTTAAGTAAGCAATAGAATTCAAAAGACATGCTTTACTGCCACAAACCTTAACCTCTAGGTCCACGGTGGAGATAGACTCGATCAGATCTCTTCTTGTTGTGGCCGAAACCTTGAAGCGGAAGATGCTGACCTGTTCATAATCTAGAGGCTTAACCAGACGAATAAGACCAGATTCCCTCTCCACCACGAACGTTCCTCCCTGGTTGCTATCCGGCGTGTCTCCTCCAACTGCAGTGAAGAACCCGGTCTGTCCAGGGCCCATGTACACAGATCCCAGGGCTGTTCCTGCTGCTGTGTCCTCAGGGATGGTGAAGGAGTACTGAGGTTGGCTAAAGGATGGAACAAACGCATCTGGAGGAACCACGTGAATAAAGGCTGAGACCAGGGAATGTTTGGGCGGTGATCCACAGTCTGTGGCTTTGACAAAGAAAGAGAGCATAGTCCCCTGGAGGTGGTCCACAGTGCTCTTTGTCATCATCCACCCACTGTCTGGCTCCACCTGGACACAAGCAAAGGCTCAGGGTTATCTCCACGACCTTTAAAGTCTGAACATCTGCGCTACCATTATGTGATATTGACAATTGAACACGCACTTTAACTATACTATAACCATTGTATTGTTTTTCAGAATCAGAATACTTTATTAATCACCAGAGGGGAATTAGTGTGTGTTACAGTTGCTCCATTCATTCATACAAACCTTTTTAATCATTTATTATGTATTTATTCTTAAAGTTTATAACTGAAGTTTATTTATTGTTTTTTTTCATAGTTTCTTATACGAAAAACTATGACTAAAATTAAACTAACTAACTAAACTACTTTGGAAACATGTTGTTGATCGAAATAAAGTTTTCTACAACCAAAACTTTAACAAATGAGTGGTACCAGGCATAACAAACCCCGGTCCTCACACATATTTTGCCCATTATAAGTAAATGGGAAGATTTAAGAATTCATGAAAAATTTTAACTTTGATCTACTTTTCCCAAAATGTAATGAGATCCATTCTGGGTCACTGGCAATCTATAAAGTCAATTTGGTATGAATTCATCCAATAGTTTTGCTGCTACAGACATTTGAAATTTCACCCATTATGAATAAATGGGAAGATTTAAAAAATTCATGAAAAATTTGAACTTTGACCTACTTTTCCCAAAATGTAATGAGATCCATTCTGGGTCACTGGCAATCTATAAAGTCAATTTGGTATGAATTCATCCAATAGTTTTGCTGCTACAGACATTTGAAATTTTGCCCATTATGAATAAATGGGAAGATTTAAAAAATTCATGTAAAATTTGAACTTTGACCTACTTTTCACAAAATGCAATGAGATCCATTCTGGGTCACTAGCAATCTAAAAGTCAATTTAGTATGAATTCACCCAATAGTTTTACTGCTACAGACATTTGAAATTTCACCCATTATGAGTAAATGGCGGAAAAAAAGGATTTTAAAAATTCATAAAAAATTGAAACTTGGACCTGCTTTTCCCAAAATGTAATGACATCGATTCTGGATCAATGGCAATCTATAAACCAAATTTAGTATGAATTCAACCAACAATTTTGCTGCTAGAGTGTTAACAAACAAACAAACCAAACTAAAAACAATACCCCTTGCCTCTCCTTCAGGGGTCGGGGTAAAAATATATTGAAAAAAGCCAAATCAGCTGAAATGAAAGAGAACTGCAAGTAAAATCAGATTTGTATTTGTTTTCCTTCAATGTAACTATAGCAGCTTGGGATATCCAATGATAATGGCTTTATGAATCATGTTTGAGGTCAAACTAAACTGAAGTAAAAAGTGAAATAGTAAATAAAAAGCAATGATGACAACTATAAGAACTCTAGTTTAAGCCTGATCCCACACATACTAATGAGGAGAAATGTGCAATATACAGTAAACAGATGGCTGTTAATCCACTGAGGGGAAGGTTAGTTAAGAACACCTTCAAAAGGCAAATCAAGGTTACAGCATACACTTGCTTTTAGTAGAGTTTATTCTCATTAAATTAATTTGCTCAGGGATGAATCTAATTTAAAACAATTCACAATGAAGGACTAATTGAGCAGGACAAATCTTTCAATAGCAGAGCTTCAAATATCATTTTCATGACATTTACAACCCTATCAAGTGCACATCTGGATAGTAGAGGCATAAGTTTAGTGTCTAAAATCAAAAGTCTCTTGATGAGTGTCCACAGCGATGCACCAACCTCCAGCACATCAACCAGTGACAGACGTGCTTCACTGTAAAGGGAATAGGTGATCTTTCCATTAGACCCAGCGTCAGGATCTGTGGCCTGGATCTGTGTGACGAGGGAGCCTTTGGCTACATTTGCTTTGATACTCATACGGTATTCCACTGCTCTGAACCGAGGGGCGTTGTCATTCTCATCAGCAAGGACCACCCTTACTGTGCAAAATGAGGCACGGCCTGTAACAAAAAGTGAAGAAATTTATCATAAAGCTTTCAGTCTTCAAAATATATGAAAATAGATGAGATTGTCTTTATTCTATTATGTCCTCAATTACATGTAATAGCAAAATGTATGAAGTTCCTTCATGAATACAAAGTGATGTCACAGAGGAACCATTTCGCACATGTGGACATGATCTGATGTAACATGAGAATATATCTCAAAGACATGACATGGACTGAAACAGAACAATACCTAAGCTAACTCAACCCTCTTATCATGATGGAATAATATTGTGACTCATTGACCGACTTTGTTACTGTTGTACTTCAAGTTTTGATACTGCCCTGTCTGTGCTTGTTGAAGCTCTTATGTCTTTTGCATTTTCCTTTTATTGTCTGTTTGTTAAAAAAAAATTAAAATCTGTCAAAAACAAAGTATAAAAACAAACAAAAGAAAACCAAAAACAAGAGACTGTCTTTATTCTACTGTTTCTCTCAGTCTGTCACACTATATAAGTCAGTCAGAATTTAACCATAAAGACCCAAAAAGTCACAGGCAACCAAAATCTACTGATCTAAACTGTTTAATCCTTGTTGATCCAATAAACCTATCGATACATGTAAATAACTGAGGTAAAATGCAGTTTCTCAGCTATAAATCATCATCAGATATGAGCCACTTGGATGCTCAGAGGCTCCATAATGAACATGGAAACACCGTCATCTTCTACAACATTGATTCATCAGTAAAACCCATGGAGTTCTTCAATTCTTTTCTTTTCCTTTAAATTTACTCTGAGTTTTCATGAAAATTTACATGATCAGTAAATTAAATATAGGAAAAGACATGATTTACACTGAAAAATGCAAAATACAGAGGATAATATTATCAGAAATGGTGATAAATCACTTAAAAATGGTTATATATAGGGAAAAAAGTAGCACTGGATCTTTATGGGTTAATGCAAACACTCTTAAAGAGTTTTAAATCTTCACAAAGATAAATATTACAAAATAAAAGAGTCAAGAGTAAAACTTTAAGACAGCAGGCACTATATACCAGGTGATAACTTATATCACATATTATGCATGTAAAATACTGTACCTCCTCCATCCAGGGCCATGACGGTCAGCACCATGTCTTTATTGAAAGGGTTCTCTCTGTCTAACTTCTGAACAGTGGATATGACCCCGTCTGCATCTATATTGAACTGTGATTTTCCCAGGTCATTGATAAAGGAGTAAGTGATCTGCCCAAATAACCCGGAGTCCTCATCAGTTGCCTGAACCTAGAGGTTATAGAGAAAAAAAATATAAAACAATGTTTATCTTGAAACCTTTGTATTAAAACTCTTGATGTGAATGAGAAAAAGTGAGCTTACCTGTATGACCTTTGACCCAGGAGGGGCATTTTCACTGACCTCAGCCAGGTAGAACCTCTGGCTGAACACAGGGCTGTACAGATTAGCTCCTAGGACACGCACAATCACCTGAGGATAATCATCAACGTTACAAACAATGTCACCATAATCACACATCCTCATGTCTGCTGACAGATCAGTAGTACCATCACGACAACCATCAGTGTTTATTTAACAAGCACATTTGCATCGCATGCAGACCAGGCTAATAAACGACAGAGTCGCTAATGTGTTCACAGACCAGATGGAAAAACACCCATAGCTCTCTGAAAACTGCATTCAGGGTAATTTTATTTTCAGTGTTAGGTTGGTTTTGTCTTCTATTTTATGTCACATCAAAAATAAATAAATAAATAAATAAAACAATGGAAAAGAGTGAAATGAGCTGCTGTTTATGTTCAAAGTGGCATATCAGACCCAAAAAAAAACTCATGTTCCACTTATAATCACAACTAGGAGACAGATGTGAACATTTTTTACAGTTGGCAGCTCAGCCTCTCTGTAAATCTGAAATAGCACAAACACACATTAACCTCCAACTGCACTATCAGAGGAGTGTAGCCACAAGCGGTGCAAAACTGCAGTCATAGTGGACATCTGTGAGGTCTGAATGTAATAAACCTGAAGCAAGAAGTCATTAGAGCAGGAAACTGTGTTTAGTGTGGCACTGCTGCAAAGTATAAAAAAAGAGCCACTTACTTTCCGGAACTAAAAGGAAAAAAATTGCGAAGAATCTGTCTCACCTGAGCAGTGTTGGTGAAGACTCCATCTGACACAGACACATTGAGTTGATAGGAGAGTTTCATGCCTTGTCTCCTCTTGTTAGACAGACTAAGCACTCCTGTATCTGGGTTCATCATAAAAGTCATCCTCTCATTCCCAGAGAGAATACTGTACCTAAAGGCAAGAAAGGGTAATATTTTTCTACAATGATGTTCTATTCAGTAACAGCTGAATGTACGTGGGTCTATATTTTTTCAGGTGTACTGAGCCAAATTCACTAGAGAAAAACAAAAATGAATGACAGAATGAAAATTACTACAATTTTCACAACAAAAACAAGACCACAAAATTGTTTTGCAGGTATTGTTCTGCTTTAACATGAGGAATGTAAAAGTTCCAGATTGAGTTCAAAAAGGCATCAACAGAAACCTTGTACTAACTCCTATTCATTAATAATACAAGACATTACAGAGAAAATACCTAACAGAGGACCTCTTAAAACTTTTTTTCCTTACCTCAGCCTATGAGCATCGCAGATGTCAGCATCTGACGCCTGAACACAAGTCACAAAGTGTCCTCTGGGAGCCAGCTCGCTGACAAAGGCCTCGTACAGCGCCTGGCTGAAATTAGGTGGGTTGTCGTTTGTGTCAGTTACAGTCACAGTGACAGTAACATCACTGCTGAGGGCAGGGTCTCCACTGTCTGTCGCTCTGACAATGAAGTTGTAGCGCTGTATGAGCTCATAGTCAAGTAAGCGTGCAGTGAATACCAGTCCGGTGGTCCTGTCAATGCTGAAGTAGTCGGTGCTGTTGTAGATGTCAGATAGGATCTGGTAACTCACCAGGGCATTCTTCTCTGAGTCTTGATCCTGGGCAAACAACTACAGGGAGAGTGGCATTAAACTTTACACAACTTCATGCATTATTCAAGAAAAACTCTGTTTTGTTTCCTACTATATTCCATTTAGTGGTACAAGACCCACAGATGAGAAAAGTAAATAAATTTTGGAATTTAATTTGTTAAACTTTTGGCTTCAACAATTGCTGCAGTATGAAAAGAACAGAAAACTGCAAAACACACGACCAGTGTCAGGTAATCAATTCCACAAACACAAAATTTGTCCTAATGCTGCTATATAGAAGTTAGAGCAGAACAAACTTAACTTTTACTCTTGGTTTAGTTTTATATCACAGTACTGCAGGTTTAAAATAGTGAATTTCATAATTTCCTCTGATTTTATCCTGCAGACCTGAATTATAATAAGACTGTGTGACACCCCCTTCCACTCTGCCTGTCTGTGCTATAATTGTAATGCTCTGTTGTCCAAATTGCAGTTACCGGGTCCTGACTGAGCCTGGCCTCATAGGTGGGAGGGTGGTCTGCTTTTAACTGCCTATGCGTGCTGGGCTTACAAAAGACAGAAAGGACTGTCCTTCTGGCCTTTATCTGAGCCCAGCCTCCATCCACCTGATTCGTTCCTTTTTTCTGTGGGTTATTGAACCAGACAACATGCATTACACCATACTTTCAATCATCCCGGCACCGCTGACAAGATTGATCACTCTCATTTTTCCACATCACACTAGTTATTTAGGTTATTAATTTGAATGAATAAATGAAGCTTTAAAGTCACATTTCTGTGTGTGGCCTCTATTCTTATTGCCAGCCATGAGCCATCTGGTAACAAAGGTAACAAAAACACACACTGCTTGCTGTTCATTTGCAGAACAAGGTTATAATAATTTTGGATTTTTCATTATAGTTTAGTTTTATTTAGTTCATTTCGTCTTATTTAGTTTTTAGCGCAGGTTTGCTAGTTTTCATTAATTTTAGTTTTTTTTCTAAAATGCTTGGTTTTAGTTTAGTTTTAGCTTTTTCCATCTTTTATCTTCCTCGCCGTCATAGTCAAAGAAATCCCATACAGGATGCTGCTTTCTCCCAACTTTAGCCTCCCTGTTGCCAGGTAGAGTTGGGGATGAGAAGACACAACGTGAAGTGCTGTCAGCTAAAATTGTTCTAATGAAATAAATCGGTTTCATATCAATCCGACACTGGCAAAGACGAAAACAAAGGATATTTCATCCATAACTTTCATACATTTAAGTTAGTTTTGTAAGCGCACAATACAGTTTCAGTTATTTATCATTTTTTCTTGTAATTATAGTTTTTATTTATTTCAGTTAATGAAAATGCTTTTTCAATTCTAGTTTTCATCATTTCATTAGTTTTTGTTAACAATAATAACCTTGATGCAGAATGAATATTGTTTCAAGGCACAAAAAAACAAACTTTAAATTATAAGCCAGGGGCTAACCATGCACTATGCATGGCCTGCAGAATGTAGTGACACTATTTAAATACCACTGAGCTTTCTTCGGTGTATCTAACATGAGAAATATTCAAGTCATCCAATATGTAGACATGTCCTTTCTGATTCTTTTAAAAGCCAATAAAACAGTAAAATATAACTGGAATTACTTTGAAAATTTCAAGACAGAATACATAATTTACATAACTTTGTATCTACTTCTGTGCCAACAATTACTAGTGCCACAGGAACAAGGAGCTAGTCTATGAATCACAAAAGGTCAAGAGTTACCACTGGGAAATTTCCAGGAAAAATATCACTCTATAATGAATAAATATTCTGGCATCTAATATTCATCCACAGTCTTCCTGAGGTGCATCTCAAGTATATATACTCATTCAGTTAGTGTACACAAAGACATAATTCAGTAAACAATAGCACACACACCTGCAACACTGACGTTCCAATCATGGAGTTCTCACTCAGCACAGTGGAGTATGAATTATTCTGGAACAGTGGAGGGCTGTCGTTCACATCCAGCACAATAATATCCACATCGACTTCAGACTTGGCACCTGTCAGTGTATCTGTAGCCTGCACTGTTAACCGATAGTACTGGTTTGTCTCATAGTCCAGGGGGTAAATCACACTGATGACCCCTGTGTCAAAGCCAATGTCAAACTGGAGGGAAAGGTCCCCATCAGTGATGGTGAAGATAACGCTCTGGCCCTCTGGGCTGGTGGCGTTTATAGACAGGATAGAGGTAGAGATGGCCACGTCCTCTCTGACAGTGACCCCATAAAAAGGCTTGTCAAACACAGGCATGGCTTTATTCACAATGGTGATGGGCAGCTCCACCTCACTGGACAACGACGGAAATCCACCGTCAGTGGCCACTATGACCACCTTATACTCAGCATTGGATAAATCAACTTCAAAGGGCCTCTTTAACGTCACCTCTCCAGTCACAGGATTCACCTGTAAGAAATATTTAGGAACAAAATGACTTCAATCTATTCTATGGTTCTTCACACAATTCACATGAGCAACTAATTTAACTTCAATTCGATTTTCACCTGAAAGTTTCGATGTTGCTCTTTCAGACTGTAGGTCACTACTCCATTCGGACCACTGTCTGAGTCAATAGCCGAGACCCCAAAGATAGAAGATCCTGGCTCTGCCTCCACTTGCACTGCAGCGTAGTAAGGGAGGTTTACAAACTCAGGGGTATTGTCATTGGCATCCTCCACCTGAAAACAGAAGAGCAATTCATATTAAAAAAAAAAAAAAAAAAATATATATATATATATATATATATATATATATATATATATATATTGTAAAAGCTGGAAGAAAATTTTGGTAGGGATTAAATACTTAAGGATGTTTAATGAAAGGATTATAATAATAATTATAATAATGGATTGGATTTATACAGCGCCTTTCTAGACACCCAAAGTGCTTTGCATTATTGTCCTATTATTCATTCGCGCTCACATTCTCCCTCTGGTGGTGGTAAACTACATCTGTAGCCACAGCTGCCCTGGGGCAGACTGACAGAAGCGTGGCTGCCATTTTGCACCTACGGCCCCTCCGACTACCACCGAACATTCATACACCAGTGTGGGTGGCACTGGAGGCAAGGAGGGTGAAGTGTCTTGCCCAAGGATACAACGGACTGACTAGGACAGAGATTGTAGAAGTATTCAGATTCTTCATTTAAAATGTTAGCAAAGCAAAACAACTAACTCCATAAGGAATGGATTGTGCCTGTTAATAAAACTGTGAGTTGCACTGATGCCTGCAATCTGCTCTATTTTCAAAACATCAGATTTTGCGTTAATGACAAGTTGGAACGAACATGCCATTTTCCATTTGGATGCAGTTTGCTCTTGTTTCACATCTGAGCTGGGGAGCTTCAGTTTCAGATTCCTCTCCATATTTACAAAATGGTCTATAATGAAATCTGCCCAGAGTAAAAATCTCAAATTGGATATCTAATTAGCAGAAATACATACTCACAGAACTCCCCACACTCACAAACCAACTATATTGTTTCTCTGGTGTTTCAAATCTGTAATACCATCTACTGAATTATCTGTCAAAATAATTGCATGATACCCAGAATTTTACATTATTGATCATCTGTTTATTCACCACTGGCAGCAGCTTCACAAAGATACTGTAATGACAAGTGCTATAAGGACACTTTTATGTTTAAGTATAGCTGTTTAAGTATTGATTCTCCTCCTGTATTCAGGTGTAAACTACATTTGGCTGCTGTAGATAGTTTAAGTTCAGCTCATTTCAGCTACTTTATACACTGACAGGTAATTCAATCTATGGCAGGGGTGTCACACTCATTTCAGTTCAGGGACTACATTAAGCCAAATTTGATCTGAAGTGGGCCGGACCAGTTAAGTAATAACATAATAATATATAAATAATGTCAACTCCAAACTTTCCTGTATGTTTTAGAGCAAGAAAAAGTCAAATTATGCGATGAAAATGTTTACAGCTACCAACTATCCTTTAAAGCAATGTGACAAACATGAACAAATTGAAGTGCAATTTTAACAATATTATGTCTCAGTTTATCATTTACACATATAAACTTACAGATCACAATGGATCTACAAATACCCAAACATTTAATAACAGGCAGAATATTGGTAAACTTGCACTTCAGACATTTAAAAGTGTTCATATTTGTTCAGGTTATTTGTATTTTGTAAAATGATAGTTTGTTTTAGTGTAAATACAGTAAAATGACATTAAAATGTTAACATTAACAAAGAGAAAAATGTGGAGTTGTGAGTATTTATAGGTTATTATGATAGTATTTTACTGATCCAACCCACTGGAGATTAAATTGGTCTGTATGTGGAACCTGAACTAAAATGATTAATATCTACAGTATAATTTTTGCATTTCACAAATTTATCCAAGGGGCCAGACTGGACCCTTTGGTGGGCTGGATTTGGCCCCCGGGCCGCATGTTTGGCACCTCTGTTCTATAGTAATGCATTGTTTTATAGATTATCACTGGAGTTGTATGTTTTTAGCATCATTATCCTGTGAGAACAACAGGTGTAAAAAAGTATGAACTTTTTTGTCAAACTCAGCTTTTCATGAAAACCATACTTGCATTTCCGGGAAATTTCAGCTAATTCAAAACAGTAGAAAGTAGAAAATAGAAAAACATGATTTGGTTGTAGTAGAAGTTGCAGTAGACCAAAAGTAAAACCTGTACACAATGGAAATATATAACTAAAGAACAAACGTCGGCTTCCTGATAAAACCTGCAATGTGACTTTTGGCAAATTTTACAGGAGAAACAAAAAACTATTTATATAACAGGAAACTGTGAAATATGACAAAAAATATGTGTTCCTTTAATGTTGGTACTTATGATGGAATGTAAACAACTTTCACAGGAGACTGAAATTTGAAGCTATAATAGGGGAGATAGCAGGTTTTTATTCCCAACCAAAAATGTCACTTAGCAGGTTTTTATCAGGAAGCCGACGACAAGTATATGTATTTCAAAACAGTGCAGTACTTGAGTAAATGCACTTAGTTTCATGCCACCATTAGAACACACAATATGCTGTACATGCAACTGATCCACTTGTTTATTGTTGAATGAGTCATAAAACAGGGCTGTGTGAGGCTAAAAATATTCATGCCGACCTAAAAACACACAAACATATTTCCACACTCACTTGCACGTGCACCATAACCCTGGCCACCCTCAGGATCTCATCTTCTCTCCTGACCTCCACCACTAGCTTATAACTCCCCTGCTCCTCTCTGTCAAAAGGCATCCCCGTGGTCAGCAACACTCCACAGGTTGGTCGAATTGTAAAGCGGCCACCGGGGTTTAGCAGAGTGTACTTCAGGGGCTCATTAAGACGGTGGCCGACCGTGTTGACAACCGTCACCAAGGTCACATTAGGTACATTCTCTGGGATAGAGGCAGAGTAGACTGGGAGAGTGAAGAGAAGACCGCTGTCTATAGCTTCTCGGACAAGCACTGTGACCAATGCCATGCTGGAGAAACGACCATCCCATACCTTAAAACAAAGAAAATTGACAAATAGGTGCCTCATTAGAACAATTCCACTGAATACATAAGGGATCTCTGAATATTTCTGATAGCTGACTCAGAATAATGTCAATGCAGGTAAGGCTCTGCTGGGTCATAATGTGTATTCAGAAACATGTTTTGCCCTTTTCTTAACAAAAATAACAAAACAACCCAAGGGCAGTAGGATGGCATGGGGTGCTTAGAGACAAGTCCTCTACAATGCAGAAACTCTGTCAACAAGCTGAAGCATTCTGAAACTAGACAGTGAATTAATATGGGTTCTGGGTGCACAGCTCTGCAGCTGACCCTGTGTGCTGACCTCCCTGAGGAAATCATTATTATATAAGCCTTTTTAGGTCAACTGTATGTTGCTCATCCAAGCTAGTAAGAGAAAAAAATAGAAATTCAGTTGTGTTGTGTGGAATCATTCACCTTCACATTAAACCGGTAGCGGTCTTTGCTCAGGTTTGGATTAATGACAGTCACGATCCCAGTGTAGCGCTCCACAGAGAAGTATTCCAGATTACTGTCAACTAAGGAGTAGGTTAGTTGAGGAGTGGTGGACTTGTCAGGGGTCAAACTGAGGTCAAAGGTCAAATCAGGATCAAAAGCTTCAACCCTAAAGACTTCAACCCCCATGAAGGTTGGCAGAAGGAGGACAGTCTCATAAACGTCCTGGGAGAACTTTGGAGGTGAATCATTGATGTTGATCACCTATAACAGGATATACACAGAGATTTAATAAAGAGAAAAGAATGTCATAGTATTACACATCTAAGAAATTGATTTTTATTTATTTAGTTAGTTAGTTTATTTGTGTCAAACTTTGAAGAAAAAAAAACAACTAAAAAAAAAACAATACAAGCAAGAAGTCAAATACATATGCACCTATCAATGGTCATAAATCACAGAAAAAGTAACGAAATACAATAAATTTAACATAAATGTATATACGAATCAACTCATAAAAACAGTTTGAGAAGGGACAGAAAGAAGCAATGGCTTATCTAGTCCTGCCCCTTCCTTACTTTCAGTGTCAGATTCATAACCAAATACAGGGTGACCCAAAAAAACGGGAATTTTTGAAGTGCGTATTGGCAGACATGAGCAAGCGGCAGCACTGCGAGACAGTGACCTTGAGCAAGTAAACACACCCCCATTTTAGTAACCATGGATCAGTGGAACGGGCAACAGCGTGCGTTAGCCATAAAAATGTTTTATAAAAAACGGTGATAGTTTGACAGCTGCGCAGAGGGAGTTCCAACGTTTTTACAACTTAGGACGTCATGGTGCTGTTCCATCAAAACACGCGATAAAATGTTGGATTAATAACTTTGAAGAGACTGGATCTGCCCTAAAGAAGAAACCAACAGGACGACCAAGAAGTGCTCGTACTCCACAGAACATTGATGTTGCACGCGAGTCTGTCTTGCGGAGTCCATGGCGTTCAATTCGTAAGCAAGCAGCTGCGGTTGAAATGTCCCGGGAAAGTGTTCGCAGAATTCTTACTTTAGATTTGAAATTTCATCCATACAAGCTGCAGATAGTGCAACAACTGAGGGAAAACGATTACCAGCTGCGATTAGAATTCTGTCAACAAATGATAACAAACGTAAACAATGACGATGAATTTCTTTGTTTCTTAAATGGCATGTTTTAAGGTTTCAATTACTATGAATAAAATATTTTTCTTCCATCACTCTTGGTTTTATTGGATTGTTAAAAAGTTCCTGTTTTTTTGTCACCCTGTATAATTCCTTCATCGCCTACCTATCACATTAAAATAGATGACAATGAGTAACTAGTCATATCAAATCAATGTAGGGAATTCAAAAATCATTTTTGGGAAGACAGAGCTGATTCATAGTCCCTTCCTTACCTTTATAATCACTTCAGCTGGACTGTCAGCGCTCCTTGGAGGCTGACCACTGTCTCGAACATGAACTCGGAAAAGGAACTCAGAGAAAGTCTCATAGTCCAGGCTGGCAATCGTTCTAAAATTTAAGAACAGTTAAAATGAGAACAAATCTATTCTTCCTCCCAGAAATCATGAAAAATATATAACCGAGTGAATCAGACATCCTCTGCAGAGATACTCGTGGTAAAATTTTGATCTCTTACCGAATTGATCCAGTTCCTGAGTCCACACTGAAAAACATGCAAGCTGTCTCCTCTATGATCTGGAAAGTTAACAGCGCGTTATGATTGCGATCCTTATCAGTCGCCTGGATGACTAGGGGTTTGCCGTCTTCTCCCAGGACAACACTGTTCACTGGAGCGGCTTCACTGATTGCTCCAACATACCTTAAAAAAGGGTAAAAAAGAGACAAAGCTGAAACAGAGAAAGGCTATACTTAAGCCCCTGCAGAAAAAAAAAACATGTCACAACTCCGCACGGCTCAACAAACAGCACAGGAACTTTTCACTGCCTGAGCTTTACTCCTTCATGGATACCTGATTTGCTGGAAGACAGGGGGGCTATCATTGACATCCCCCACTTGGACAATGACAGTTGTGCTGGCTTCAACTCCAGACATACTCAAAGCATGCACCACCAGAAAGTAAGATGTCGTTTGCTGCCAAAAACAACAAAAATGCAATTAGTAAAAGTGCTATTTTAGAACTCTGGGCGCATATATTGGTAATGCCTTCAAAAAGCATCATGTCAACACTATTTATTGGCAGAAGATGAAAATTCTAACACAAACCTCAAAGTCGAGTAATTTGCGTGTGAGGATTACACCAGTATGATGGTTTATAAAAAAACAATGCTCCTCATTGCCCCTGGAGATATCATAAAAGAGAGCTGATCGACTGAGGGCGCTAACAGTGGTCACATGCGTTCCTATTGCACTGTTTTCCATTATCTGTAAATACAAAGACAGGAAAGTAAGGTGAGATGTAATATTTATCCATGTTATTCCTTCTTACAGTGTTGCAATGAATTATCCTCTACATGTCTTTACCTCAGCCGGATACTCTTTCTGAGAAAATTTGGGCGTGGAAAAGTCAGACAGAACCAAGGAGATCCGAACTGTGGATGTGGCCATTAATGGAGGAAATCCACTGTCTGTGACACGCACAGTGAGAGTGTAAAAGCCAACAGAGGTAAGGTCCAGGTCCTTGGCAATCGAGATAAGACCAGTGGCATTATCTATGCTGAACACACCACCAGTGTTACCTGAGAGAAACAGGAAATTGAGAGACATTGTTTACTAGTAAACACAAAAGGAGGATTATTTCTAATACTGGTGTGTTTTCTTTTTGACAAATAATTACAAGCCAATCACAAGCTGCACTCAGAATAATGAGGAGAGGAAATGTAAAGGTAGCAGACTCTTATGTAAGACCACACCTGCTTCTATAGAATAGGAGAGTTGTCCATTAATTCCGTTGTCTTTGTCTAGGGCGGTCACTTGCAGTACCGAAGTTCCAACAGGAGAAGACTCGTAGGCAACAGCATCATACACTGTACTGGTAAAATATGGGATGTTATCATTGGAGTCCTCCACTGCCACCAGGATACGAGCCAGGTCACGGTTAAATGGAAACTCCTGATCCTTGACCTGGAGCAACATCAGGCGAAATGAAAGATGAATATGGATAACGCTGTGGGAGGCAATAAAGGATATCAGCTAAAATTAAGTACGGCAGACAGAGCTGCCAAAGGGTGCATAATTTGGAAAGGAAAACACACACACACACACAGCGAGTAAAAACCAACCAAACACACACAGAAACACATATCCAATCCAATCCAACTTTATTTATAAAGCACTTTAAAACAACCACAGTGGACCAAAGTGCTGTACAGAAGAGTAAAAGCACAATACAAATGAATAAAAGCCTCATTAAAATCAAATCAAATCAAATAAAACAAGTTAAAATATAAAAACAGAAACAAAATATCTCTTACCATATCTCTCACATATCTCTTACTAGGGGTGTAAGAAAATATCGGTTCTGCAATATATCGCGATATTTCACTTCATGATATTGTATCGCTATTAAAAAGTACTGTATCGATATTTTTAGGTATTTATTCAAATGCAGATTTTATGGAGGTTCATTTTTATTTTTTGATTTTCTTTATTAGGTAATTTTTAGGTGATTTTTGGTGATTTTTTTTGGGATGTTTTTGGTAATTTTTAGGTGTTTTTTTATAATTTTGGGGTGATTTTTAAGTGTTTTTTCTGTGTTTTTAGGTGGTTTTTGGGTACTTTTTGGGTGATTTTAAGGCGGGGGGTTTTTGTTAATTTTGGGATGATTTTTAAGTGTTTTTTCTGTGTTTTTTGGTGATTTTTAGGTGGTTTTTGGGTAATTTCTGGGTGATTTTTAGGTGGGTTCTTTTATTAAATAATGATAGTTCCTTTGTTGGGATCGCACAAAAATAATGTTCTGATGTTAGTTCTGAACTGACAGAACATGAACATTTGAACAGGATCTTAAACTGTAATGTCTGTAAAACGTAATTTATATTTTAACACACTTAAATTTGTGATATAGCATTAGATCCTGTTCTGATCAAATAAAAATGTGTTTAGTATTTGTGCAGATTTCTGGTGTGATTCAATACTTCAAGGTAATAATCATTTAAAAAAAAGAAACAAAACAAAAAATGGCCTTTTTAACAGTATCATGATATATCGCGATATATCGTATCGTGACCCTAGTATTATGATTTGTATCGCATCGCCAGATTCTTGCCAATACACAGCCCTATCTCTTACCATAATAGTGAGGATGTGTTGTGTTCTAGCCTCATAATCCAGTCTGTCTGCCGTGTAGACGACACCTGTTCCAGGGTTGACTCTGAATAGTCTCATACTGGCTGGGTCTACAGAACCGTAGATGGAGAAACTCAATCGCGCACGTTCGTCCACATCTGTCGCTCTAACACGCAGCAGCTCCATATCGACTGGTATATCCTCTGAAACACTGACATCATAAGCCGACTGCGAGAAGATGGGAGGGTTGTCATTGTTGTCTAATATCCTGATGAACACCTTAGTAGCAAAGAGAGAGAAGAAAAGTTAAAGTAGATTTGTTTCCAGTATTTTTATCATTCTTTGTGATAACAGTCCTGGAAGAATGTAAAAGCGGGATACTGATAATACCTGATAGAGTTGTATGTTTGCATCACCTCTATTTCTAGTTACAAGGTTGAGATGTTAGAGAAATGGAATTAACACTGAGCTATATTTTGGGCTTTTTCAAGCAGAACAGAGCATTGTTAAGGAAGGATGTGGACGTGTTTTGTTATACTTGACCTTTATTTGCCTAAACTAATCCCATTAATCCACTGATATCAAGGATTTCCTTTTCAAGGCAGCCCTAGTAGGCCAGCCAAGACATCAGAAGCACAGGAAATGTGAAAAACCATGCAACAAAGGGTGCATTTCATAGTCAGCAAGAGATAATTTCAAGGAAAAATAGGAGTGCAAGCGTAGGATGCAAAGAAGCTGGGAGTCAACAGCTCCCCTAGGAAGAGGGAACAATAATTTAATTTGATGTGGGTCTGAAGAGTATATGAGATGGTGCCAGTGCGTAACGGTGTACCTGTGCTGAGGCGAGGCTGGTGCCATCTGTCACCTGTACAGTCATGTTGTACACCGACTGCATCTCTGCATCTAAGGGCTTGGCAACAACCAGAGTCCCCACCCCAACCTGCAGGTCAAACTGCATGTCAAAGCTCCCTGGAATCACACACACACACACACACGCACGCACGCACGCACACACACACACACACACACACACACACACAAACACACAAACACATATACGTTACAAGGAGTTTCAGTCATTAAGAATTCACTCAGCGTGCTAAACTCAGGTGCTCTAAGTTATTACTGTGTAATTGTTTTGGCCAGGTGCCTGCGTCT